>NW_027331927.1:896514-1033848 GCF_048418815.1 Hemitrygon akajei | reverse complement strand
GAGATCCCACAGGAAGAGGGGGGCATTGGAACATCGGACCCACAGCAGGAAGGGGGATGGGGAAGACAGATCCCACAGGAGGAAGTCGGATGGACGAGTGATCCCAAAGGAGGAAGGCTGATGGGGAAGAGCGATCCCATGGGAGGAAGGGTGATGGGGAAGTGAGATACCAGAGGAGGAAGGGGAATGGGAAAGAGAGATCCCATAGGAGGAAGTTAGATGGACGAGTGATCCCAAAGGAGGAAGGCGGGTGGGGAAGAGAAATCCGAAGGGAGGAAGGGGTTTGGGAAAGAGAGATCCCACAGGAAGAAGGGGGAAGGGGAATGGAGATCCAACAGCAGGAAGGAATGGGGAAGAGAGATCCCACAGGAAGAAAGGGAGATGGGGAAGAGAGATCCAACAGGAGGCAGGGGGATGGGATGAGAGATCCCACAGGAGGAAGGGGATGGGGATGAGAGATCCCACAGGAGGAAGGGGGATGGGGAAGAGAGATCCCACAGGAGGAAGGGGGACGGGGAAGAGGGATCCCACAGGAGGAAGGAGATGGGGAAGTGAGATCCAACAGGAGGAAGGGGGATGGGGAAGAGAGATCCCACAGGAGGAAGGGGGATGGGGAAGCGAGATCATACAGGAGGAAGGGAGATGGGGGAAAAGAGATCCAACAGGAGCAAGTGGGATGGGGGAAGCGAGATCATACAGGAGGTTGGGGGATGAGTAGGGGAGATCCCATAGGAGGAAGAGGGATGGGGGAAAATAAATGTCACGGAGGAAGTGGGATGGGGAAGAGTGATCCCACCCGATGTAAAGGATTGGGAAGAGAGATCCCTTGGAGGAAGGGGTTTGGGGAAGAGAGATCCCACAAGAGGATGGGTAATGGGGAAGAGAGATGCTACAGGAGGAAGGTAAATGGGGAAGAGAGATCTCACAGGTGGATTGCTACCCGTGCCACATGCTAATGAGGCTAGAAATAGGAAGATAATGCAGCTAAATACGTGGCTGAGGAGATGGACCATGAGGGTGGGGTTCATGTTTCTGGACAATTGGAATTTCTTCCACGGGAGGTGGGACCAGTTCGAATTGGACAGTTTGCATCTGAACTGGAGGGGGACTAACATCCTTGCCGGTAGGTTAGCAAGTTCTGCTCCGGGGGTTTTAAAATAGATTGCAGGGGGAGGGGAACCAGAGTGTTAGAGCAGATAGTGAGGTGGAGTTGGATAAGGGTCATGCGAGGACTGCTTGTATAGACAGATATCAAAGGTTTGTACGTGATAGAAATGTTCTCAGGTGCATCTATTTCCATACGAGGAGTATTATAGGTAAGGCAGATGAGTTTAGGGTGTGGATTGGCAGAATGATATCGACATTATTGCTATTAGTAAGACTTGGTTTGCAGGAGGGCAGGACTGGCAGCTTCATGTTTTGAGGTTCCGTTGTTTCAGATTTGATAGGGGGAGGGATGAAAGGGGGAGAAGTGGCAATACCAGTCAGGGAGAATCTCACAGCTGTGCATAGACGGGACAGCTCAGAGGGCTCATCTGCAGAGGCCATATGGGTGGATCTGAGGAACGGGAAAGGTGTGACCACACTAATAGCGTTGTATTATAGACTGTCCAATAGGCAGAGAGAATTGGAGGAGCAAATCTGTAGAGAGTTTGCAAACCAATGTAAGAAAAAGAAAGTTGTAATCGTAGGGGATTTTAACTTTCCACATATTGACTGGGTCTCCCACTCTGAGAAAGGGATAGATGGCGTGGAGTTTGTCAAATGTGTTCAGGAAAGTTTTCTAAATCAATATATTGAGGTACCAACGAGAGAGGGTGCAGTACCTGATCTCCTATTAGGGAACCAGACAGGTCAGCTGACAGAAGTATGTGTAAGCAAACATTTTGGGTCCAGTGACCATAATGTCATTAGTTTCAAGATAATTATGGATAAGGATAGGACTGGTCCACCAGTTAAGGTTCTGAATTGGAGAAGGGCCAATTTTTGTGGAAACGAGAGAGGATCTGGGAAGAGTGGATTGGGATAAGTTGTTTTCTGGCAAGGATGTGTTCAGTAAGTGGAACGCCTTCAAGGGCGAAATTTTGAGAGTGCAGAGTTTGCATGTTCCTGCCAGGATTAAAGGCAAAGTTATCAAGCATAGTGTTTACGTAAGTGTTTAGCAGGTATAGGCAACAAGGAACAAATGAGGTACTTGAAGAGTATAGAAAATGTAAGGGAATACTAAAGAAGGAAATCAGGAAGGCAAAAAGAAGACATGAAGTTGCTTTGGCAGATAATGTGATGGTAAACCCAAAGGGTTTCTACAAGTATATTAAGAGTAAAAGGATAGTAAAGGACAAAATTGGTCCCCTAGATGATCAGAGTGGTCGTCTATGTGTGTAGCCTCAAGAGATGGGGGAGATCTTAAACAGTTTTTTGCGTCAGTGTTTACTCAGGAAACTGGCATAGCGGATATGGAATTAAGGCAAACAAACAGTAGTGTCATGGAACATATAGATAGATAGATAGATAGATAGATAGGATAGATAGGTAGATAGATCCTTTATTCATCCCCATGGGGAAATACAACCTTTTTTTCCAATGTCCCATACACTTGTTGTAGCAAAACTAATTACATACAATACTTAACTCAGTAAAAATATGATATGCATCTAAATCACTATCTCAAAAAGCATTAATAATAGCTTTTAAAAAAGTTCTTAAGTCCTGGCGGTAGAATTGTAAAGCCTAATGGCATTGGGGAGTATTGACCTCTTCATCCTGTCTGAGGAGCACTTCATCGATAGTAACCTGTCGCTGAAACTGCTTCTCTGTCTCTGGATGGTACTATGTAGAGGATGTTCAGAGTTTTCCATAATTGACCGTAGCCTACTCAGCGCCCTTCGCTCAGCTACCGATATTAAACTCTCCAGTACTTTGCCCATGACAGAGCCCGCCTTCCTTACCAGCTTATTAAGACGTGAGGCGTCCCTCTTCTTAATGCTTCCTCCCCAACACGCCACCACAAAGAAGAGGGCGCTCTCCACAACTGACCTATAGAACATCTTCAGCATCTCACTACAGACATTGAATGACGCCAACCTTCTAAGGAAGTACAGTCGACTCTGTGCTTAATAGACATTAAGGAGGAGGAGCTGCTTGCTGCCTTACAGTAAATACAGGTAGATAAATCCCCGGAACTGACATGATATTTCCTCGGACCTTGAGAGAGACTAGTGTAGAAATTGCAGGGGCCCTGGCAGAAATATTTAAAATGTCCTCAGCCACGGGTGCGGTGCCGGAGGATTGGAGGGTAGCTCATGTTGTTCCATTGTTTGAAAAAGGCTCCAAAAGTACACCAGGTAATTACAGGTCAGTAAGCCTGACATCAGTAGTAGGTAAATTATCAGAAGTTGTTCTGAGAAATCGGATATACAAGGATTTGGACAGTCAAGGGCTGATAAAAGCTAGTCAACATGGCTTTGTATCTGGTAGATCATGTTTAATGAATCTTGTAGTGTTTTCCGAGGAGGTTACCAAGAATGCATATGAAGGAAAGGCTGTGGATGTTGTCTGCATGAACTTTAGTAAGGCCTTTGACAAGGTCCCACGTAATAAGTTAGTTCAAAAGGTTCAGACACAAGGTATCCATGGAGAGGTTGTAAACTGGATTCAAAATTGGCTGAGTCGGAGAAGACAGAGTGTGATAGTGGATGATTGCTTCTCAGACTGGATGCCTGTGACTAGTTGTGGGCCTCAAGGGTCTGTGCTAGGACCATTGTTGTTTGTTGTCTATATCAATGATCTAGATGATAATGTGATAAATTGGATCAGCAGGTTTGCTGATGACACTAAGATGGAGGCGTTGTGGACAGCGAGGGAGGATTTCAAAGCTTGCAGAGGGATCTGGACCAATTGGAAAAATGGGCCAGAAAATGGCAGATGGAATTTATAACATATAACTTATAACCATTTAACAATTACAGCATGGAAACAGGCCATCTCGGCCCTTCTAGTCCATGCCGAACGCTTACTCTCACCTAGTCCCACCGATCTGCTCTCAGCCCAAAAGCCTCCATTTCCTTTCCTGTCCATATACCTATCCAATTTTTTTAAATGACAAAATCGAAAATGCCTCTACCACTTCTACTGGAAGCTCATTCCACACAGCTACCACTCTCTGAGTAAAGAAGTTCCCCCTCGTGTTACCCCTAAACTTTTGCCCCTTCACTCTCAACTCATTCCCTCTTGTTCTAACCTCCCTTACTCTCAATTGAAAAAGACTATCTACGTCAACTCTATCTATCCCCCTCATAATTTTAAATAGCTCTATCAAGTCCCCCCCTCAACCTTATACGCTCCAAAGAATAAAGAACTAACTTGTTCAATTTTTCCTTGTAACTTAGGTGCTGAAACGCAAGTAACATTCTAGTAAATCTCCTCTGTACTCTCTCTATATTGTTGACATTGTTCCTATAATTCGGTGACCAGAACTGTACACAATACTCCACAATTACATCCCAACTCCTATACTCAATGCTCTGATTTATAAAGGCCAGCATACCAAAAGCTTTCTTCACCACCCTATCCACATGAGATTCCACCTTCAGGGAACTATGCACCATTATTCCAAGATCACTCTGTTCTACTGCATTCCTTAATGCCCTACTGTTTACCATGTATGTCCTATTTAGATTATTCCTACCAAAATGTAGCACCTCACACTTATCAGTATTAAACTCAATCTGCCATCTTTCAGCCCACTCATCTAACTGGCCTAAATCTTTGAACAACAAGTTTTGAAAACCTTCATTATCCACAACGCCACCTATCTTAGTATCACCTGCATACTTACTAATCCAATTTACCATCCCATCATCCAGATCATTAATGTATATGACAAACAACATTGGACCGAGTACAGATCCCTGAGGCACACCACTAGTCACCACTTTAATGAAGACAAGTGTGAGGTGTTGCATTTTGGAAGGACAAATCAAGGTAGGACATACTCAGTAAATGGTAGGGCACTGAGGAGTGTGGAGGAACAAAGGGATCAGGGGGATTAGATACATAAGTCCCTGAAAGTGGCGTCACAGGGAGACAGGGTTGTAAAGAAGGCTTTTGGCATCCTGGCATTCATAAATCAAAGTATTGAGTATAGGAGTTGGATGTTATGTTGAGTTTGTATAGGACATTGGTGAGGCCAAGTTTTAAATATTGTGTGCAGTTCTGGTCACCTAACTGTCGGAAAGATATCAGTAAGATTGAAAGAGTGCAGAGAAGATTTACTGGGATGTTGCCCGGTCTTCAGGAGTTGAGTTACAAGGAAAGATTGAACAGGTTAGGACTTTATTCCTTGGAGCACAGATGAATGAGGGGAGATATAATAGAAGTTTACAAAACTCTGAGGGGTATAGACAGGGTAGGTGCAAATGGGCTCTTTCCACATAGATTAGGAGAGAAAAATTACAAGAGGACTTGGCTTCAGGGTGAAAGGGGAAAGGTTTAGGGGGAAATTCTTCACTGAGAGAGTGGTGAGAGTGTGGAACGAGCTGCCATCTGATGTGGAAAATGTGGACTCACTCTTAAGCTTTAAGAATAAATTGGATAGATACATGGATGGGAGAGGAGTGGAGGGTTATGGACTGGGTGCAGGTCAATGGGACAAGCGGAATAAAGTTTTGGCACAGAGCAGAAGGGCCGAATGGCTTGTTTTCTGTACGCTGGTGTTTTATGATTTTATGATTCTATCAAGAGGTGTGGGGTGGAGAATTCACTCAGGCGGAATGGCGAATGGGTAGAGACCTCCCACAGGCGGAAGGGAGATGGGGAAGGGATATCCCACAGGAGGAAAGGGGAAGGGGAAAAGCAATCCCACCGGAGAAATGGGAAGGGGAAAAGCAATCCCACCGGAGAATGGGGGATGGGGAAGAGAGACCCCACAGGAGGAAGTGGGATGGGGAAGAGAGATCCCACCGGAGAATGGGGGATGGGGAAGAGAGACCCCACAGGAGGAAGTGGGATGGGGAAGGGATATCCCACAGGAGGAATGGGGATGTGGAAGAGAGATCCCACCGGAGAATGGGGGATGGGGAAGAGAGACCCCACAGGAGGAAGTGGGATGGGGAAGAGAGATCCCACCGGAGAATGGGGGATGGGGAAGAGAGACCCCACAGGAGGAAGTGGGATGGGGAAGGGATATCCCACAGGAGGAATGGGGATGTGGAAGAGCGATCCCACAGCAGGATGAGGGATGGGGAAGAGAGATCCCACAGGAGGAAGAGGGTTTGGGAAGACAGATCTCACAGGATGAAGAGGGATGGGGAAGGGATATCTCACAGGAGGATGTGGGAAGGGGAAGAGAGATCCCACAGGTGGAAAGGGGAAGGGGAAAAGCAATCCCACCGGAGAAAGGGGAAGGGGAAAAGCAATCCCACCGGAGAAAGGGGGATGGGGAAGAGAGATCCCACAGGAGGAAGAGGGTTTGGGAAGACAGATCTCACAGGATGAAGGGGGATGGGGAAGAGAAATTCCACAGGAGGATGGAGCATACCGAAGAGAGATCCGACAGGAAGTGGCGGATATTCGAACCGAGGCCCTACAGGAGTAAGGGGATGGGGAAAAGAGTTCCCACAGGAGGAAGGGGGATGAGGAAGTGAGATCCCACAGGAGGAAGGGGGATGGGAATAGAGATCCCACAGGAGGAAGGGAGATAAGAAAGACAGATGCCACAGGAAGAGAGGAATGAGAACAGAGGCCCAAATGAAGGAAGGGGGATGGTGAAGAGAGAGCCCACAGGAGGTGGTCGGATGGACGAGCGAACCAAAAGCTGGAATGGGGATGTAGAAGGGAGATCTCACAAGATGAGTGAGGGATGGGAACAGAGGACCCACAGGAGGATGGGGGATGTGGAAGAGAGATCCCACAGGAGGAACAGGGATGGGTAGAGAGAGCCCACGGGAGGAAGGGGTATGGAGAAGAGAGGCGCCACACGAGAAAGTGTGATGGTGAATAGAGATCCCACAGGAGGAAGGTGGATGCTGAGGAGACATCCAACAGTTGAACGGAAGGGGGAGTGGGAACAGAGAGGCCAGAGGATGAAAGGGGGATGGAAAAGTGAGATCTCACAGGTGGATTGCTACCCATGCCACGTGCTAGTGAGGCTAGAAATAGGAAGATAATGCAGCTAAATACGTGGCTGAGGAGATGGTGCATGAGGGAGGGGATCATGTTTCTGGACAATTGGGCTTTCTTCCAGGTGAGTTGGGACCTGTTCGAGTTGGACAGTTTGCACCTGAACTGGAGGGGGACTAACATCCTTGCCGGTAGGTTAGCAAGTTCTGCTCCTGGGGTTTTAAACTAGATTGCGGGGGAGGGGAGCCAGAGTGGTAGAGCAGATAGTGAGGTGGAGGAGGATAAGGGTCATGCGAGGACTGCTTGTATAGACAGATATCAAAGGTTTGTACATGATAGAAATGTTCTCAGGTGCATCTATTTCCATACGAGGAGTATTGTAGGTAAGGCAGATGAGTTTAGGGTGTGGATTGGCATGATGATATTGACATTATTGCTATTAGTAAGACTTGGTTTGCAGGAGGGGCAGGACTGGCAGCTTCATGTTCTGGGTTTCCATTGTGTCAGGCGTGATAGAGGGAAGGGATGAAAGGGGGAAAAGTGGCATTACTAGTCAGGGAGAATATCACAGCTGTGCGTAGACGGGACAGCCCGGAGGGCTCATCTACAGAGGCCATATGGGTGGAGCTGAGGAACGGGAAAGGTGTGACCACACGAATAGGGTTGTATTATAGACCGCCCAATAGTCACAGAGAATTGGAGGAGCAAATCTGCAGGGAGGTAGCAGACCGATGTAAGAAACAAAAAGTTGTAATAGTAGGGGATTTTAACTTTCCACATATTGACGGGGACGCCAATTCTGAGAAAGGGTTAGATGGTGTGGAGTTTGTCAAATGTGTTCAGGAAAGTTTTCTAAATCAATATATTGAGGTACCAACGAGAGAGGGTGCAGTACCTGATCTCCTATTAGGGAACCAGACAGGTCAGGTGACAGAAGTATGTGTAGGTGAACATTTCGGGTCCAGTGACCATAATGTCATTAGTTTCAAGATAATTATGGATAAGGATAGGACTAGTCCACCAGTTAAGGTTTTGAATTGGAGAAGGGCGAATTTTGTGGAAATGAGAGAGTATCTAGGAAGAGTGGATTGGGATAAGTTGTTTTCTGGCAAGGATGTGTTCAGTAAGTGGAACGCCATCAAGGGTGAAATTTTGAGAGTGCACAGTTTGCATGTTCCTGCCAGGATTAAAGGCAAAGTTAACAGGCATAGGGAACCTTGGTTTTCAATGGATATTGGCGATCTGGTTAAGTAGGTGTTTAGGAGGTATAGGCAACAAGGAACAAATGAGGTACTTGAAGAGTATAGAAATTGTAAGCGAATACTAAAGAAGGAAATCAGGAAGGCAAAAAGAAGACATGAGGTTGCTTTGGCAGATAATGTGAAGGTAAACCCAAAGGGTTTCTACAAGTATATTAAGAGTAAAAGGATAGTAAAGGACAAAATTGGTCCCCTAGAAGATCAGAGTGGTCGTCTATGTGTGGAGCCTCATGAGATGGGGCGATCTTAAACAGTTTTTTTGCACCAGTATTTACTCAGGAAACTGGCATAGCGTTTATGTAATTACATAAATTATGTAATTTATGTAAAACAAGCAGTAGTATCAGGGAACATATAGAGATTAAAGAGGAGAAGCTGCTTGCTGCCTTACAGCAAATAAAGGTAGATAAATTCCCCCGGGCCTGACATGATATTTCCTTGGACCTTGAGAGAGGCTAATGTAGAAATTGCAGGGGCCCTGGCAGAAAATATTTAAAATGCCGGAGGATTGGAGGGTAGCTCATGTTGTTCCGTTGTTTGAAAAAGGTTCCAAAAGTACACCAGGTAATTACAGGCCAGTAAGCCTGACATCAGTAGTAGGTAAATTATCGGAAGGTGTTCTGAGAGATCAGATATAGAAGGATTTGGAGAGCCAAGGGCTGATTAAAGATAGTCAGCATGGCTTTGTTCATGGTAGATCGTGTTTAATGAATCCTGTAGTGTTTTTCGAGGAGGTTACCAAGAATGCATATGAAGGAAAGGCTGTGGATGTTGTCTACATTGACTTTTGTAAGGCCTTTGACAAGGTCCCACATAAGAGGTTAGTTCTAAAGGTTCAGACACTAGGTATCCATGGAGAGGTTGTAAACTGGATTCGAATTGGCTGTGTTAGAGAAAACAGAGAGTGGTAGTGGATGATTGCTTCTCAGACTGGAGGCCTGTGACCAGTGGTGTGTCTCAGGGATCTGTGCTGGGACCATTGTTGTTTGTTGTCTATATCAATGATCTAGATGATAATGTGATAAATTGGATCAGCAGGTTTGTGGCTGACGCTAAGATGGAGGCGTTGTGGATAGCGAGGAAAGCTTTCAAAGCTTGCAGAGGGATCTGGACCAACTGGAAGAATGGGCCAGAAAATGGCAGATGGGATTTAATGCTGACAAGTGTGAGGTGTTCCATTTTGGAATGACAAATCAAGGTAGGACATACACAATAAACGGTAGAGCACTGAAGAGGGCGGAGGAACAAAGGGATCTGGGAGTTCAGATACATAGGTCCCTGAAAGTGGCGTCACAGGTAAACAGGGTTGTAAAGAAGGCTTTTGGCATCCTGGCATTCATAAATCAAAGTACTGAGTATAGGAGTTGGGATGTTATGGTGAGATTGTATAAGACATTGGTGAGGCCAAATATGGAGTATTGTGTGCAGTTCTGGTCACTGAACTATGGGAAGGATATCAGTAAGGTTGAAAAAGTGCAGAGAAGATTTACTAGGATGCTGCTGGGTCTTCAGGAGTTGAGTTACAGGGAATGATTGAACAGGTTAGGACTTTATTCCTTGGAGCGCAGAAGAATGCGGGGAGATTTCAAAGAGGTTTACAAAACTCTGAGGGGTATAGAGAGGGTAAATGCGAATAGGCTCTTTCCACATACATTAGGAGAGATAAATTACAGGAGGACAGCTTCAGGGTGAAAGGGGAAAGGATTAGAGGGAACTTCTTCATTCAGAGAGTGGTGAGAGTGTGGAATGAGCTGCATCTGATGTGGAAAATGCGGACTCACTCTTAAGCTTTAAGAATAAATTGAATAGATACATGGATGGGAGAGGACTGGAGGTTTATGGACTGGGTGCAGGTCAATGGGACTAGTGGAATAAGGTTTTGGTACAGACTAGAAGGACCGAATGGCTTGTTTTCTGTGCTGTCGTGTTCTATGATTTTATGATTCTATGGGGAGGAGAGTTCCCCCAGGCAAAAGGAGAATATGGATGGGGAAGAGAGTTCCCAAAGGAGGAAGGGGATGGGGAAGTGAGATCCCACAGGAGGAAGGGGGATGGGGAAGAGAGATCCCAAAGGAGGAAGGGGATGGGGAAGAGAGATCCCACTGGAGGAAGGGGGATGGGGAAGAGAGATCCCAAAGGAGGAAGGGGATGGTGAAGCGAGATCATACAGGAGGTTGGGGGATGAGTAGGAGAGATCCCATAGGAGGAAGGGGGATGGGGAAAATGCCACGGGAGGAAGTGGTATGGGGAAGAGTGATCCCACCCGACGTAGGGGATTGGGAAGAGAGATCCCACAGAGGGAAGGGGGATGGGGAAGAAGGATCCCACAGAAGGAAGGGGGATGGGGAAGAGAGATCCCACGAGGGGATAGGGGATGGGGAAGAGAGATCCCACAGAAGGATGGGGGATGGGGAAGAGAGATCCCACCGGATGTAGGGGATTGGGAAGAGAGATCCCACAGAAGGAAGGGGGATGGAGAAGAGAGATCCCACAATAGGATGGGGAATGAGGAAGAGAAATGTACAGGAGGAAGGGAAATGGGGAAGCAAGATCCCACAGGAAGTGGGATGGGAACAGAGCCCCCACAGGGGTCAGGTGGATGGGAGAGAGAGATCCCACAGTAGGAAATGGGATAGGGAAGAGATATCCCACAGGAAGAAAGGGGTGGGGAGTTTAAATCCCACAGGAGGAAGGGGGATGCGGAAGAGAGATCCAACAGCAGGAAGTTGATGGGGAAGGGAGATCCCACAAATGGAAGTGGGATGGGAACAGAGACACCAGAGGGTGAAAGGGGATGCGGAAGAGAGATCCCACAGGAGCATGGGGGGTGGAGAAGAGAGATTCCACTGTAGTAATGGGGATGAGGAAGAGAGATTCATCAGGAGGAAGGTGTATAGGGAACAGAGAGCCCACAGGAGGAAGGCGTATGGAAATGAGAGATCCTATGGCAGGAAGGGGGATGGGGATGAGAGATCCCACAGCATTAAGGAATGGGGAAGGGAGATCCCACAGGAGGAACGGGGATGGGTAGAGAGAGCCCACGGGAGGAAGGGGTATGGAGAAGAGAGGCCCCACATGAGAAAGTGTGATGGTGAATAGAGATCCCACAGGAGGGAGGTGGATGCTGAGGAGAGATCCAACAGTTGGAAGGAAGGGGGAGTGGGAACAGAGAGCCCAGAGCATGAAAGGGGGATGGGTAAGCAAGATCTCACAGGTGGATTGCTACCCGTGCCACGTGCTAGTGAGGCTAGAAATAGGAAGATAATGCAGCTGAATACGTGGCTGAGGGGATGGTGCATGAGGGAGGGGTACATGTTTCTGGACAATTGGACTTTCTTCCAGGGGAGGTGGGACCAGTTCGAATTGGACAGTTTGCACCTGAACTGGAGGGGACTAACATCCTTGCCGGTAGGTTAGCAAGTTCTGTTCCGGGGGTTTTAAACTAGATTGCGGGGGAGGGGAACCAGAGTGGTAGAGCAGATAGTGAGGTGGAGGAGGATAAGGGTCATGCGAGGACTGCTTGTATAGACAGATATCAAAGGTTTGTACATGATAGAAATGTTCTCAGGTGCATCTATTTCCATACGAGGAGTATTGTAGGTAAGGCAGATGAGTTTAGGGCGTGGATTGGCACATGATGATATCGACATTATTGCTATTAGTAAGACTTGGTTTGCAGGAGGGGCAGGACTGGCAGCTTCATGTTCTGGGTTTCCATTGTGTCAGACGTGATAGAGGGGAGGGATGAAGGGGGGAGAAGTGGCATTACAAGTCAGGGAAATTATCAATGATCCAGATGATAATGTGATAAATTGGATCAGCAGGTTTGTGGATGACACTAAGGTAGAGGCGTTGTGGACAGCGAGGAAAGCTTTCAAAGCTTGCAGAGGGATCTGGACCAACTGGAAGTATGGGCCAGAAAATGGCAGATGGAATTTAATGCAGACAAGTGTGAGGTGTTCCATTTTGGAAGGACAAATCAAGGTAGGACATACACGATAAATGGTAGGGCACTGAAGAGTGCGGAGGAACAAAGGGATCTGGGGGTTTAAATACATAAGTCGCTGAAAGTGGCGTCACAGGTAAACAGGGTTGTAAAGAAGGCTTTTGGCATCCTGGCATTCATAAATCAAAGTATTGAGTAGAGGAGTTGGAATATTATGGTGAGGTTGTATAAGACATTGGTAAGGCCAAATTTGGAGTATTGTGTGCAGTTCTGGTCACTGAACTATAGGAAGGATATCAGTAAGGTTGAAAAAGTGCAGAGAAGATTTACTAGGATATTGCCGTGTCTTCAGGAGTTGAGTTACAGGGAAAGATTGAACAGATTATGACTTTATTCCTTGGAGCGCAGAAGAATGCCGGGAGATTTCAAAGAGGTTTACAAAACTCTGAGGGGTATAGAGAGGGTAAATGCGAATAGGCTCTTTCCACATACATTAGGAGAGATAAATTACAAGAGGACTTGGCTTCAGGGTGAAAGGGGAAAGGTTTAGGGGGAAATTCTTCACTGAGAGAGTGGTGAGAGTGAGGAACGAGCTGCCATCTGATGTGGAAAATGTGGACTCACTCTTAAGCTTTAAGAATAAATTGGATAGATACATGGATGGGAGAGGACTGGAGTGTTATGGACTGGGTGCAGGTCAATGGGACAAGCGGAATAAGGTTTTGGTACAGACTAGAAGGACCGAATGGCTTGTTTTCTGTGCGCTGGTGTTCTATTATTTTATGGTTCTATGGGGAGGAGAGTTCCCACAGACAAAAGGGGAATGGGGATGGGGAAGAGAGATCCCAAAGGAGGAAGGGGATGGGGAAGTGAGATCCCACAGGAGGAAGGGCGATGGGGAAGAGAGACGCCACATGAGGAAGCGGGATGGGGAAGAGAGATCCCACAGGAGGAAGTGGGATGGGGAAGAGAGATCCCAAAGGAGGAAGGGGATGGGGAAGAGAGATCCCACAGTAGGAAGGGGGATGGGAAAGAGAGATCCCAAAGGAGGAAGAGGATGGGGAAGCGAGATCCCACAGGAGGAAGGGGGATGGGGAAGAGAAATCCCACAGGAGGAAGGGGGATGGGGAAGAGAGATCGGCCAGGAGGAGGAGGGATGTGGAAGAGAGTTCCCACAGGGGGATGTGGGATTGGGAAGAGAAATCTCACAGGATAAAGGGGGTTGGGGAAGAGAAATTCCACAGGACAATGGGGCATGCCAAAGAGAGATCCGACAGGAAGAAGTCTATGGGGGAGAGAGATCCCACAGGAGGAAAGGGTATGGGGAAGAGAGATCCCACAGGAGGAGGGGGGATGGGGAAGAGAGTTCCAACAGCAGGAAGGGATAGGGAAGAGAAATCCATAGAAGGAAGGGGGATTGGGAAGAGAGATCTCACAGGAAGGGGGGGTAGGTGGTGGTGTGGAAAAGACATCCCACAGGCGGATGAGGAAAGAGTAATAGAGAGCCCACAGGAGGAATGGGGATGGGGGCGAGATTCCAAAGAATGGAAGGGGGATTGGGATGAGAGGTCCCACAGGAGGATTCCAAGAGTAAACGATAATCCTACAAGACGAGAGGATGCAGAAATTTTATGTACGAGTGTGTTGGGTCTGAACAGAGACCCAGAGGAGATGCACCCTCGCTCTTTGCGTATCTGGAAGTGAGCAAAGTCACACACGGGGAATGGCAGTGGGAGGACAATCTGACAATGGTATTTCATTCCTTCTCACTGGGACAGTCTGCTGACGGTCTCTTGTCCCTCTCCGGGAAGGGGGTGTGAATCTCTGACCCACCTGCTGCAGTCAGAGTCAGTCTGGGTGTCAGTAACAGTGAGAAGGAACATTGTCAATGGACGTGTCACAGGCAGCGAGAAACACGGCCATTCCTGTGATTTACTACCATTAAACCAATGGCCGTTGTTCACTGATCTGATGAAGTCTCCAACATCCCTTCACAAGGATCCACAGAACCCTCCTGTCCTTGGGGAATTAATGACCGATCCCCTGTGCATTTGTCACAATTCTTCACAATCTGATTTACTACAAATTTACTGAAATTCCTTTACATTAAAACAACACAATGGAACATTTTCACAGTTTAGAGTGAGAGAGAAAAATCAAGTTACCTCAGCTCCTGGCACTTGTGCAGCCCGGGTCCCAGCCGCTGGATTCCTTCACACTGAATGTGGCAGTCCTCCAGGTCGAGGTGTTTTATTGTATCACAGAGTCCGATGACATGAGACAGGACCGCGCAGTCAATCGGGGTCAGTGTCATTCTACTGAATGAAAGGGTTTCCACAGATCCCAGTGTGGCCTGAGCCAGTCCACTATTCTGAGACTCAAACAGGTAGTGCAATGTGTTCAGGAGGCTCCTTTTACCAGCTTCACTCTCTGTGTTTCCACTCTGTTGTTTAACCTCCTCCTTCACCCAGTCAATCACCAGGCAGGTTGTTTCATGAGGGAATCGACCCAGAAATTCCTCGAGGCCCCGAGCTGTCATTGGGGAGGAGAGACCAGCAACAAAACGGAGAAATACCTCAAATCGCCCATCTGACGTGTTGTGAGCTTCAGTGAGGAATTTCAGTATATCCCCGGGATGTGGATTCAGGAATTGTGCGACTGCAGCTACAAACTCTTGGATGGTGAGGTGTGGGAATGTGTACACCACACTCTGGGCAGAATCCTCTCTCTCCAAAAGCTCCATCAGGAACCCGGACAGGAACTGGGACGGCTGCAGACTGTAGTTGATCAAATCTCCATCTGTAAACACAATCTTCTTATCATACACTCCTCTGAAGGCCATCTGACCAACCCTGAGTAACACATCACGGGGGCTCTCAATCTCACGGCCGTGGTTTTTCAGGATGTTGTAAGTATAGTAGGAGTACAGTTGAGTGATGGTCTTGGGAACTCGCTGTGGGTCCCTGACTCTTTGTGTGAAGAAGGGGCCCAGTGCCAGAGCGAGGATCCAGCAGTAGGAAGGGTTGTAGCTCATGGTGTACAGGATCTCGTTCTCCTTCACGTGTTTGAAAACAGCTTCCGCCACCGTCTGATCTTCAAAATGTCTGATGAAATATTCCTTCCGTTCATCACCAACAAATCCCAGGATTTCAGCCCAGACACTAATGTCTGCCTTTTCCAATAAATGTAATGCAGTGGGACGGGTGGTCACTAGCACTAAACACTCTGGAAGCAGCTTGCCCTGGATTAAACTGTACACAATGTCCGACACCTTGCACTTGAATTCAGGATCTGTGCATGTGTACTGAGGTTCTGTGTCTCCCCGACTGTCAGCAAAATCAATTTTGTCATTGAATTCGTCCAAACCGTCGAATATAAACAACAATCTCTCTGGGTTCTTCCAGACCTCTCTCAGGATATTCCCAAAGTAAGGATACTGATCCAGAATCAGTTCCTTCAGGTTTATTCTGCAGTTAATGGAGTTTAAATCCCGGAATTTGAAGCTGAAGACAAACTGGAACTGTTGGTATATTTTCCCCGTGGCCCAGTCATAAACAATCTTTTGTACCATTGTTGTTTTCCCAATCCCCGGGACCCCGGCCACTGCTGCTGAATTCCTAGATTTGGATTTACTCTGGGAAAAACTGCTCTGGAACAACTGATCAGTCTGGATTTTTTCCAGCTCTCTGCGGAGATGTTTTTCTCTCCACTCCTCGTGGTCTCTGCCTCTTGACAGCAGCTCATGTTCCACCAGTCTCCGATCTCGAAGTGTAGAAATGACCGTGAGCTCAGCGTATCGATCAACCAGCTGGAAAACCTTCACCTTCTCCCTCATCAGGATTGTGTTCACTCTCAGTTTTTCAGTTTGTGCCCGCAGAGTCTCCTTGTGTTTCTGTTGAACATCTTCCATGGGAACAGAGAACATGGTCACCAAGTTAAATTGCTCAACTGACAAAGAACTTTATAACTGCATTTCAACATTCAGTGTTTGAGATTACATGAATTAATTCAATGTTTCCATGGATACTAAGACAAAAAGTAAAGTTGTGTTCACAGACACCAGAATTGACAGCGATAAATGTCCCAGAAAATGTCCAATACTCATATCCTGTTATTAATTAATTCTGAAGAGAATTTTCCCGATATCCAATTGCAATCCTGACTGCACTTTCTTTAGGACAACATTTGACTATATTTGAAGCATTGTTTACATCATTAGCAGACGATGAACACAAAGGAACTCCAGAGACCAATACAGCTTGGCACCAGAAGTGTCACAGTAGTTTCCAGACCACGTTGAATGCAACCTAAGACTGCCTTAGGGGCTCCAGCTGCAGTAGAAGTGGTAGAGGCAGGTTCGGTATTCTCATTTAAAGCAAAATTGGATATGTATATGGACAGGAAAGGAATGGAGGGTTATGGGCTGAGTGCGGGTCAGTGGGACTAGGTGAGAGTAAACGTTCAGCACGGACTCGAAGGGCCAAGATGGCCTGTTTCCGTGCTGTAATTGTTATATGGTTATATTTTTCCCACTGCGTTTACTCCCAAAGTAACAGCGTGAGATCACGGTTTTCCTTCTTCTGGATGAGCTGCCAGTCACGAATGATGAGCCCCAACTATCCGAAGCGACTGGTTGTCAGGTGGCAGTAACCGGCATTTGCCCTTTCTCCTATCAGAAAAAATGCCTCTGCCAAGCTTAGTAGCTAAGTCACACATGAAGGCCAGGAGCTGGAACTGATTGTCAGAGGCTGTTTGAGTTGCACGCCACTGGAGCATTTAATAGGTCGTGGGAGTGTTTCCCCACTACCACCCCTGGGTGTAACAATCTTAAGCAACCAAGCAGCTCTGTGTTATTGACAATAATAACTTGGCAAATTGGGTTATTATAGTCACATGTACCAAGGTACAATGAAGACTCTTATGCACGCGATCCAAATAGGTCATTACATCACATCGGTGCAATGAGGTCCTACAAGGAAAAACGGAACAGAATAGTGCAGGGAAACAGTGTTTCAGTTGCTGAGAAAATACAGTGCAGGCAGACTATAAGGTACAAGGCCAAAGAATCATTGGCAGGTCAGATTTTTTTTTAGTTTTTGAACTATTTTCCTAAACTGTAGAATTCAACACTTAAAAAAATGGTGCAGTACTGCACAAAATTCTGAGGCAGATATATATAACTAGGGAGACCAAGACTTCTGCAAGTACTGTGTAAGGGATGTAGACTCTGTTAGTCACTTTTAAGCACAAGCGTAAAACATTTTTTTAAGAATTTGAACCTTGCTTGTAATTGATATTATTTTGTCTTTTATTTTCTAGTTTGCACTTTATCCCATTGTAACACAGTTTGAACGACATCGTCCTGATAAAAAATGCTTTATAAATAAGAGTATTACTTTTTATTTTTTCTTAACTGGCAAATCCTGAGGTACGGGCAAATCCAAGCACACTCATTGTGATAGGTAATTTCAGATTACTCTCGTGACGTATACTATTGTGGCTTTCGGAAGATTAACATGAACATTGCTGTGTGGAGCTAATTCATTAATACTATCGTGTAGTGCTTTTTGGATGATACCAGTTGTCGATATTATTATCGGGAATATATCATGTTCATGTTCCACAGTCTTTCAACTTCCTCTTTTAATTCGGCATATTTCTGGAGTTTTTCATTAATTGATATCTGTAATTTATGTGTGTTTGGAATGGCTATATCTATTTAAAAAAGTTGTTATTGCTAGTTTGTCCGGTACAATTATAGCTGGACAGTTATTATGAATTGTCCTATCTGTAATAATTGATCGGTCACAGTTGGATTTGTCGGACTCTAACTCTAAAAGTGCAGCATGCTTGTACTTACAATGAGGGATGGTTTTTTTCATCAGCTGTGGTTTAAGCAAGATTTTTATGAAAGTTATCTACCACTTGATAGTGCAGTACTCAGATTGAGTAAAACTACCGCAGGATCCTGTAATGTGTTCAATTCTTTCTGGCTTCTTTTGTAATTTTCAGCATTTATCATCTTGAACCTGTTGCCCTTTATTCTTTATTATTGATAACTAGATGTGTTAACCACCTGTTCCTGTATGCTCCCTTCTGTTTCTGGGAAGAGGTCTCCATCTCTGAGCCAGGTGCTTGACACTTCCTTGTCGACATCTAGTGCGCTCAGATCCTGGGGATGTCTTCCGTGGGGAGTCAGACTCTTCCACTCTTCCAAGGTTAACGTTCTTCTATTATGATCGTTTCTTCATTTTTATGGGTTATGCTTTCATTTGCGTTCAGTGATGTGTACCCCTTATCAGAATTGCATATGCTTGTACGGAGTGCTGAATCCTGCTTGCGTTGATAAAAATATATCATTAGAGCTAATTGTGGATTTCAGAAAGGGTAAGATGAGGGAACCCAACACACCAATCCTCACAGAGGGATCTGAAGTGGAGAGTGTGGGCAATTTCAAATTCTTGGCTGTCAATATCTTCGAGTATCTGACCTGGACCCAATATATGGATGCAGCCACAAAGAAACTACAACAGTGGCTATATTTCATCAGGAGTTTCCAACATCACTCGAATATTTCTACATTTGTAACTTGGAGAGCATTGTAACTGGCTGCATCACTGTCTGGTTCATGGGGACTACTGTACAGGATCGGAGTAAAGCGCACACTCAACGGTTCAGAAACTTCTCCTCTGCCATCTAGTTTCTGAATGGACAAACAACCCATCGATAGTGACTCACTAATCTCTTTTTTATTTCTATTTCTGCACACTTATTTACGGAATCACACAGACATGCATAGCTATACTGTATATGCTTTCTTTGGAAATTAGTTCCATTATTTGAATTAATTGTTTTAGCTCCACTGATGCAAGAGCAAATCATTTCCGATCATCCCTGTATAGTTGTGTCAAGGTATAATTCGTTTGTTTTTTTTTTCTAAATTGATACCTGATTTTTGTCTGTTTCAGGAAATTCAAGAGTGGGTTTAACGCCAGACAAAACCATAGTGGGCTTAGTGTGTCACTCTGGAAAATGTCTCCATTTATTTTGGTAACAGTGGTTCTTCCGTTGTTCTTGTTAATAGGGCATTTATTGTACTTCATTAGATGTTGTAGAAATTTCACAAGTATTGGATGCATCTTATATAATATTGAAACCTCTTAACCATGTTACAGACAGAATCAAATAGTTTTTGATAGACAATATAACACTGAGAGATTTCTACACTCCCCAGTGCTCGATAGATACATAATCTATTATCAGTTGCTCCTTAAATCTGTTCATACACTGAGTGTATTCTTTCTGCTCTTCTGTAAGTATATTGTGGTTATCTAAGTGAGTGGTTATTAGTAACGATCTGCACGATGTTACAATTTTATATATAAAATTGTCTTCTTATCATTGGGAGCCAATCATAACATAGAAGGTAATCATTCAGTAGTCTTATAAATGCAGAATTAAAGCTGTCCTTGAGGCTGGTGGTACATACCTTCAGCCTTTTATATCTTCTGCCCCATGGGAATATGAAAGAGAGCCTGTTTGAGGTGGTTTGGGGTTCAGCAGCAAGGCTTTGGGCGGGGTTAGCATCTTGCCAACTTGATGGAGTTCTTCCAGGAGGTGACAAAGGTGATGGATGAAGTTACACATGGAGATCTTTTACTTGGATATTAGTCGGGTGTTTGACAAGGTCCCACATGGAATCCTTATACAGAAAATTAACATGCTTGAGTACTGTGTGAATTGTCCTGGCTGGAGGTAACCCACACTGGGAGAAATTTCTTTCACTGGTGGGTGGTGAATCCGTGAAATTATTGTCATAGACAGCTGAAGACGACAAGTCATTGGGTATATTTAAAATGCAGGTCGATAGGTTCTTGATTTGGAAAAGCATCAGCTTTTACTGGGAGAAGGCAGAATAATGGGTTTGAGAGGATTTGCGGAGCAAATTCACTGAGCCAATCGGCGATTTTACTCCTGGATCCTATGGTTTTAGGGAGCATCTGGAGTATTGTATTCACTTCTGATTTCCAGCTTTTGGAAGTATTGGAGAGGGTGCAGAACAGATTCATCAGGGTGTTGCCTGGATTCGGTGACATGTACTACAAGGAGGGGTTTGATAAACTTGGTTTGTTTACTCTGCAGTTAGAATAGAGATTTGACTGAGGTGTACAATTTTGATAGATAAGAGTTTGGATTGACAGCCTGCATTTTGTTTGTTTGGCAGGTGGTGACTAGTGGGGTGCCACAGGGCTCGGTATTGGGACCACAGCTGTTTACCATTTACATCAACGATTTAAATGAAGGCATTGAGAATAACATCAGCAAGTTTTCTGATCATACTAAGCTGGGTGGCAGTGTGACGTGATGAGGATGTTAGGAGAATTCAGGGTGACTTGGATAGGCTGAGTGAGTGGGCAGATACTTGGCAGATGACGTTTAATGTGAATAAGTGTGAGGTTATCCACTTTGGAAGTAAGAACAGGAAGGCAGATTATAATCTGAACGGTGTAGAGTTAGGCAAGGGAGAAATACAAAGAGATCTAGGAGTACTTGTTCATCAGTCACTGAAGGTGAATGAGCAAGTGCAGCAGGCAGTGAAGAAGGCTAATGGAATGTTGGCCTTTATTACAAAGCGAATTGAGTACAAGAGCAAGGAAATCCTTTTGCATTTGTACAGGGCCCTGGTGAGACGACACCTGCAGTATTGTGTACAGTTTTGGTCTCCAGGGTTAAGGAAGGACATCCTGGCTGTAGAGGAAGTGCAGCATAGATTCACGAGGTTAATCCCTGGGATGTCCGGACTGTCTTACGCAGAGAGGTTAGAGAGACTGGGCTTGTAGACGCTGGAATTCAGGAGATTGAGAGGGAATCTGATTGCAACATATAAGATTATTAAGGGATTGGACAAGATAGAGGCAGGAAATATGTTCCAGATGCTGGGAGAGTCCAGTACCAGAGGGCATGGTTTGAGAATAAGGGGTAGGTCATTTAAGACAGAGTTAAGGAATGCACTGCCTCGGAAGGCAGTGGAGGCCAATTCTCTGGATGCTCTCAAGAAGGAGCTAGATAGGTATCATGGATAGGGGAATCAAGGGATATGGGGACAAGGCAGGTACCGGGTATTGATAGTAGATGATCAGCCATGATCTCAGAATGGCGGTGCAGGCTTGAAGGGCCGAATAGTCTACTTCTGCACCTATTGTCTATTGTCTATTGTTATTTTTTTTACATAAGGCTGATGTCTAATACCAGAAGGCATTTGGTTGAGGTGAGATGGTGTAAATTTACAGCAATTGTGGTAAGTTTTTTCACAGAGTTGTGGGTGCATGGAAGTTACTGTCTGGGTCATGTCGGTGGCAAATATGTTATAGATGCTGCAAGATATACATGAATGTGCAGGAAGTGCAAGGATATGGTCAATAATATAAGAAAGGATTCCAAAGTATCCAAAGTATTTTTTTTCTTTTCCAGATGACTGCTGGAAAATGATGTTGTAGTTGCAGTAACGGGTGAAAAGGAAATGCCAGACAAACTCTGTGGAAGTCACGAGCGGAATTACAAAAGGTAAAGAATATCAGCAAACAGAAGTGTGTGTAGTGCTATTTCAAAGGAAAAGGAGCTTGGAATATGAAAGGTCTGAAGATAGAAAAGTCACCAGGACTGGGTCATACAGTGTATCAGGAGCCTGTCTGGGGTGTGTGGGAATTCCCAGAGCATGAGGACCTGGAGTGAAGACTTCAGCAGTACCAACAGCTGGATTAAGACAAAAATACAATGCAGAATATTCAGGCTGCAAAGAGAGATTCTCTGAATTGTAACCTGAATCCAGAGATCGGCGAATGATTAATGGTGAATTTTGATTCTGAGGTTTTGCCAAGTCACAGACTAACATTTGAAATGTGGTTTGAACTGCACATTTCATCACTCACCTATCAGTTGAGTGGGTAACTCAGATAACCCTTGGCCGATGTTCATGTATTCCTGTGGATCAGGACCTGTTTAAATATAAAACAAAATCCATGGAAACAGAGCTAAAATAATTAAAATAACTGAAATGTTTATTTCAATGTGTCTTTGTGTTCAGTGCGTGGTTTTAACATACCAAGTTCCTGTATTTCCCTCAGTATTCTGTCCAGCTTCGGTAACTCAGTCCTCCATGTCACAAAGGATTCCCACATCGCCCTCCGGGCCCGGGAGCCTTTGCCCATCACCAAACTGAGGAAGAGTCTGGAACTCTCTGCCCGGTTTCCCTTCTCTGTCAGTTCAGTGACTTTCTATAAAAAGGAAACAATGAAGTTATTGTGGAGCAGACAGACAGACGTGGAGAATGTGCAGGAAAATATCTGTTCATGGCCCCAGTAGCTTCAGAACAGTTGCAGTCACTGGGCTGCTGCCTCATCCGCCCTGGGTTCAGTCATCAACAGAGAAACAGTAACTGAAGGAAATTCTAAATCAATATTGTGAAAGAATAAGGATTTCCAAATACCCTAGAGTATATTCAACGTAATTAACTTATTTGTCCATCAATGTGCAACATTACATCAAAAAGATGTGACAAGAACGGAAGAGAGGGGAGAGCGAGAGAGCAAAAATGGGTGGCAGGGATCACTGAATCATCGTTGAAAGAAGATCATATTTGAGTGCTTATACCCAAGGATAAATAGTTAATCAAAAGGACAGGCGGGTAAGTGAAAGGGTTGGGTTGATTCTGATCTCATAGAAAAATAAATGTCCTTATAAAGAGGTGGTAGCGGAATGGACGATGTAGATGTTAAGAAACTGCATAGGAAAAATGACCCTGATGGAACAGTAACCAGGATGTGGGCTACAAATTCCAGTGGGAGAGAGAAGAGGCATGTAAAGAGCTCAGTGTTAAAATAGTCAATGGGGAATTTCAATACGCAGGTAGCTTTGGAAAATCAGTTCAGTGCTGAATCCCAAGTGAGGGAATTTACAGAATGCTTATGAGATGGCTTTTGAGAGAAGCCTATGGTTGAGCCCACTCTAGGAAAGGCGGATCTGGATTCGATGTTGTGTATTGCACCAGATTTGATTGGGGAGCTTCAGCTAAATAAACCCTTAAGAGGCAATGATCATAAAATAGCAGAACCCACACTGCAGTTTGAGAGGGAGAAGGTTTAAGTTAGATGTATCCGTATTACAGTGGAATAAAGGAATTACAGAGGAATGAGAAAGGAGCTGGGCAAAATAAATTGGAAGAGGACACTAGCAGAGGCAACAGCAAAGCAGGGATAGATGAGGATTCTGGGAGTGATTTGGAAGGCGCAGGTAGAGGTGGATAATTGCAAAGATGAAAAATTATACCAGAGGGAGGATGACCAACCGTGGTTGACGAGGGAGTCAACGCAGCACAAAGGCAAATGAGAGGACACAGAATATAGAAAAAGATATAGAGGAAAGCTTTTACTAAACAGCCGAAAGCAACTAAAAAGCCGTAAGTAGAGAAAATATGAAATATGAAGTAGGTTAGCTGCTAATGTAAAATAGCTCACCAAAAGGTTTGTCTGATATTTATGCTCTTTTCGGACAACCCATTGATTTTTGGGGTCATAAGACATCAGTGGTAGTTCATGTCGAACCAATTTTAAAGTTTTTCCAGGGAGTTACGGGAAAGTTGATGAATCGAAGGAATTGGGTGTTGTCGAAGGAATGCACGGCACTTGACAAGGTACAGCACAGGAGGGTGGGCAAGAAAGTTCAGTTGCTCAGCATGCAAATTAAAGTGGTAAATTGGATTTGACTTTGGATTTTTGGAAGAAGACAGAAAGGTTATAGACTGTTGAATCTCTGACTGGGAGTTTTTAATTCGTGCTGTGCCACAGGGATTGGTGCTGGGTCCGTTGTTGTTGGTCATCTATATCAACGACCTGGATGAAAATGTGGTCAATTGGATCAGCAAATTTGCAGATGACGACAAGAGTGGAGACGTGTAGTGGAGAGTGAGGAAGGCTACCAAATCTTGCAGTGGTGTCTAAACCAGCTGAGAAATGGGCTGAAAAATGACCGATGCAATTTAATGCAGACAAGTGCGACGTGTTGCACTTTGGAAGGACTAAGCAGGGTCAATCTTAGACAGTGAGGATTGTGGTAGAACAAAGTGAACTTGGAATACAGGTCCATAATTCATTAAAAGAGGCAGCAAAGGTAGATACACACACAAAATGCTGGTGGAACGCAGCAGGCCAGGCAACATCTATAGGGAGAAGCGCTGTCGACGTTTTGGGCCGAGACCCTTCGTTAGGACTAACTGAAAGGAAAGATAGTAAGTGATTTGAAAGTAGGAGGGGGAGTGAAAATGCGAAATGATAGGAGAAGACCGGAGGGGGTGTGGTGAAGCTGAGAGCCAGAAAGGTGATAGGCAAAAGGAATACAGAGCTGGAGAAGGGAAAGGATCATGGGATGGGAGGCCCAGGGAGAAAGAAAGGGGAGGGGAGCACAGATCAAGATGGAGAACAGGCAGAGTGATGGCCAGAATGAGATAAAAAAAAGAAGGGGGAGAAAACTAAATATCTCAGAGATGGGGTAAGAAGGGGAGGAGGGGCATTAATGGAAGTTAGAGAAGTCAATGTTCACGCCATCAGTTTGGAGGCTCCACAGCCGATACATAAGGCGTTGTTCCTCCAACATGAATGTGGCTTCATCTTGACAGTAAAAGAGGACATGGATAGACATATCAGAATGGGAATGGGAGGTGGAATTGAAATGTGTGGCCACTGGGAGATCCTGCTTTCTCGGGCGGACGGAGCATAGGTGTTCAGCGAAATGGTCTCCCAGTCTGCGTCGGGTCTCACCAATATATAAAAGGCCACACTGGGAGCACCGGACGCAGTTTACCACACCAGCTGACTGACAGGTGAAGTGTCACCTCACCTGGAAGGACTGTCTGGGGCCCTGAATGGTGGTGAGGGAGGAAGTGTAAGGGCAGGTGTAGCACTTGTTCCGTTTACAAGGATAAGTGCCAGGAGGGAGATTGGTGGGAAAGGATGGCGGGGGGTGACGAGTAGACAAGGGAGTCGCGTAGGGAGCGATCTCTGCGAAAAGCAGAAGGGGGTGGGAGGGAAGGATGTGCTTGGTAGTGGGATCCCATTGGAGGTGGCGGAGATTACGGAGAATTATATGTTGGACCCGTTGGAGGTGCGGAAGTTACTTTCCAGCCCCCCCTTGCAAAAACCTACACCCTGTCAGTGGCCACACATTTCAATTCCATGTCCCATTCCCATTCTGATATGTCCATATAACCATATAACATTATAACAATTACAGCACGGAAACAGGCCATTTCGGCCGTTCTAGTCCGTGCCGAATGCTTACTCTCACCTAGTCCCACTGACCTGCACTCAGCCCATAACCCTCTATTCCTTTCCTGTCCATATACTGATCCAATTTTACTTCAAATGACAATACCGAACCTGACTCTACCACTTCTGCTGGAAGCTCATTCCACACACCTACCACTCTCTGAGTAAAGAAATTCCCCCTCGTGTTACCCTTAAACTGTTGCTCCCTAACTCTCAACTCATGTCCTCTTGTTTGAATCTCCCCTGCACTCAATGGAAAAAGCCTATCCACGTCAACTCTATCTATCCCCCTCATAATTTTAAATACCTCTATCAAGTCCCCCCTCAAACTTCTACGCTCCAAAGAATAATGACTTGTTCAACCTTTCCCTGTAACTTAGGTGCTGAAACCTAGGTAACATTCTAGTAAATCTTCTCTGTACTCTCTCTATTTTGTTGACATCTTTCCTATAATTTGGTGACCAGAACTGTACACAATACTCCAAATTCGTCCTTACCAATGCCTTGTATAATTTTAACATTACATCCCAACACCTATACTCAATGCTCTGATATATAAAGGCCAGCATACCAAAAGCTTTCTTTACTGCCCTATCCACATGAGATTCCACCTTCAGAGAACTATGCACCACTATTCCTCGATCACTCTCTTATACTGCATTCTTCAACACCCTACCATTTACCATGTATGTCCTATTTGGATTATTCCTACCAAAATGTAGCATCTCACACTTATCAGCATTAAACTCCATCTGCCATCGTTCAGCCCACTGTTCTAACTGGCCTAAATCTCTCTGCAAGCTTTGAAAACCTACTTCACTATCCACAACGCCACCTACCTTAGTATCATTTGCATACCTATTAATCCAACTTCCCAACCCATCATCCAGATCATTAATGTATATGACAAACAACACTGAACCCAGTACAGATCCCTGAGGCACACCACTAGTCACCGGCCTCCAACCTGACAAACAGTTATCCACCACATACAAACAAGCTGGATGAACTCAGCAAGTCGGGCAGCATCTGTTGCAATGAACAGTCAACGTTCCGGACCGAAACTGTTGATATGTGTTGATTTGATCACAGCATCTGCAGCATACTGTGTTTAGTTACCCACCACTACTCTCTGGCATCTCCCATCCAGCCACTGCTGAATCCATTTTACTACTTCAATATTAATACCTAATGATTGAACCTTCCTAACTAACCTTCCATGCGGAACCTTGTCAAAGGCCTTACTGAAGTCCATATAGACATCATCCACTGCTTTACCCTTGTCAACTTTACTTATAACCTGTTCAAGAAATGCAATAAGATTTGTCAAACATGATTTTCCCCGCACAAATCCATGCTGACTGTTCCTAATCAGACCCTGTCTATCCAGGTAATTATATATACCATCTCTAAGAATACTTTCCATTAATTTACCCACCATTGAGGTCACATTGACAGGCCAATAATTGCTAGGTTTATTCTTAACACCATTTATAAATAATGGAACCACATGAGCAATATGCCAATCCTCCAGCACCATCCCCGTTTCCAATGTCATTTGAAATATTTCTGTCAGAGCCCCTGCTATTTCTACACTAACTTCCCTCAAGGTCCTAGGGAATATCCTGTCTGGACAAGGAGATTTATCCACTTTTATATTCTTTAAAAGATCCAGTACTTCCTCCCTTTTAATGGTCATAGTTTCCATAACTTCCCTGCTTGATTCCCTTACTTCCACAATTCAATATCCTTCTCCTTAGTGAATACCGAAGAAAAGAAGTTGTTCAAAACCTCCCACAACTCTTTCGGCTTCACAAATAGCTGTCCACTCTGATTCTCTAAGGGACCAATTTTATCCCTCACTATCCTTTTGCTATTAATATAACTGTAGAAACCCTTCAGATTTATGTTCACCTTACTTGCCAAGGCAACCTTGTATCTTCTTTTAGCTTATCTAATTTCTTTCTTAAGATTCTTCTTACATTCTTTATATTCCTCGAGCACCTCATTTACTCCATGCTCCCTTTATTTATTGTAGATATCTCTCTTTTTTCTAACCAAGTTTCCAATATCCCTTAAAAACCATGGCTATCTCAAAGTTTTAACCTTTCCTTTCAACCTAACAGGAACATAAAGATTCTGTACCCTCAGAATTTTACCTTTAAATGACTTCCATTTCTGTATGATATCCTTCCCATGAAACAAATTGTCCCAAATCCAATCCTTCTAAATCCTTTTGCATCTCCTCAAATTAGCCTTTCTCCAAACTAAAATCTCTACCCTGGGTCCAGTCCTATCCTTCTCCAAATTATATTGAAGCTAATGGCATTTTGATCACTGGGCTCGAAGTGTTCCCCAACACATACCTCCGTCACTTGACCTATTTCGTTCCGTAACGACACACCTTCACTCTGCGGGTGTTGAGAGTGTAGAACGAGCTAGCAGCGCAAGTGGTACAAGCGGTTAAGAGAAGTCTGGATAGGTACATGAATGATAAGGGTATAGAGCGCCATGGCCTGGTGCAGGTCAATGGGAATAGGCAGTTTCAGTAGCCCAGCATGGAATAGATGGACCAAAGGGCCTGTTTCTGTGCTGTACTTTGCTATGACTATGACAAGTCAGCCACTTATTGTTTGGGAGCTCAGGTGGAGATCAGACCAGCTGTGGTTAGCAGGTTTCCCTCCCTCAAGTCCGGCAGTGAACCCAGTTGGCCCAATTTACAATATCACAGTTTCATATTCATGCTGAATTAACGACTTGAGAGGAATTGACCGACGGCTCTGATAAGATGAAAAAATTAGTTTTGGACTGGATGCCTGTTCAACAGTCCAGATATGCAGTCACTGCTCTTATATCGCATTGATAAATACAGCAGGTGTGAGAGGAAAAGGTGAAGCTGAACCTGCAGTTACCACTGCTCCCCACCTTAACAGCTGAAACCAGATCTGCTGGAGACAAGTCAGAGATCAAAGTCTCCATTCCCATGTCGAACTCCTAGAACGTGCAGGAGATTAATATCGATCACTATTCCCTCTGATACCAGAAGCTCAGTGACGATACACTAGATACACGCACTGTGAGGGTCCGGCCCTAAATCCACATTCCGGTTCACGGTCCGGTCCACGGACTCCGGACTCCGGGTCCACCGACTGTCCCTCATTTCCGATTGGACTCAAGCATTTGCACCCGATGCTCATCTTGTTGGCTGGGAATAAAAGTGGCTCTGGGATTGAGAGTAGTTGGGGGGTTATCCTGTCAGTCTCTGCTTGGTGTACCCCACTGGTGGAAGGCGAGTTCTTTCACTGAGTTATGGATTTGACTGTTCTGTAGCCCGCTGAGTTTACCGGCCACCTCAAGTCTTGAAGCCACCTCAGACCAAGCTTCCTTCCTTTCCCTTGCATCCGTCGGGTAAGTCAGGCTGTTTGCCGTTGCCCGGCGGTTGGTTCTGTGCCTTCCTGTTCCTTGTCTCCGTCGGGTTGTGTCCCGCATCCTGCTCAGGAGTCCCGCGGCCCGCCCAGGAGGCTAGCTCCAAGAAGCCAAGACTCTGGCCCGTTCTGTACCTTCCTGTTCCTTGTCTCTGTCGGGTTGTGTCCCGCGTCCTGCTCAGGAGTCCCGTGGCCCGCCCAGGAGGCTATCTCCAAGAACCCAAGACTCTGGCCTTGAGCAACCCAAGAATCCAGACTCGAGCTACCCAAGCCTCCAAGCACTCCAAGTCTCCAGAGAACCCAAGGCTCTAGCCTGGAGCTACCCAAGCCTCCAAGCACTCCAAGTCCACCAGGAACCCAATTTCCATCGGGATCAATAAAGTATGTCTGTCTGTCTGTCTCCATGAACTCCAGGAACCCAAGTACCCAAGGTCTCCAAGTCTCCATGGACATCAGGAACACAAGTCTCCAAGATTCCCAAGCACCCAGGACTGTAGCCTCATTCTACCCGAGCCTCCAAGAACCCCAAGCCTCCAAGATCTCCACGAAAGCCACGAACTGTGGCCTGTCCCGTCCCTTAGCTTTGTTCCACCCTGTTCCTAGTACTTCAGTGTCAATATTTGGGTCCCATCTCAACGCTCCCCCTTATGACACTCACCTCATTTTCTTCTCTACTGAAATGACCCTCCTTTGTCAACATCCAACCGAGTCTTTCAACCTTTTCTTCAATCGCTTGTTTGAGTCTGTCCCTGTAGAACTTTGTCAGTTGGTACAGTCGATACTCGCCCCCCTCTGCCAGGAGGTCAGAGATTGTAAACTCTGGCTCTGCGAATATAAAAAGAGAATGTCGTCACAGACTCAAATATCGCTTGTCTCCACTGCTCTCACCCAACTCAACAAACCAGTCATGTCTTGAATCTTAGTGTTCACCTGCTTTCAGCTGGAAACACGGATTTTGCCCTAATCTCCAACATTGCCCTTAAAACAGACCCATCAATGCGCTGGGCCAGTCGTTAACAGGAGGACCACATTCACTAGAAACCTGTCTCTCCCACTGTCCCACCCACTCACCAATTTCAGTTTAAGATGAGCAATAAGTGTTGGGACTGTCAATGATAGTCACTTCCCAGAGATACTCTCTCCATCCTGGCGAATACATCTCCCATAACTCATGTCCTGGAAATACTCTCTTATCCAGATAGCTGCATTTCCTCCGATACACATCCTGGAAATCATCAGAGCAGGGAAAACATTTCCTGTAGTGGGGTAATGGGTGCCCACTACAGCACATGCACCACACCCACACATTTCCCCTCTCTGACCAACCCTCCAAGAAAGAAACACATTTACCCGCCTTCCTACCTCATTCTGTGAACACATCACCCTCACATTTCACTCACCCGCTCCTTGTTGGAGACTTGACAATTCCATGTTCAATGAGCTTCCGAGCTGACAGGCAGTCACCTCACTTGTGCTGGTTCCAGGGTCCTGATCGGTGTCTCTGACGTCACTGTCTCTGGACTGACTTTGCTTCACTTCCGCTGCGGCCGAACCACATTCCATTGGGACATTGCTCTCAATCTGACCCTGCTTTGGCACCTTGCTCCCCGTGTCCCGATCATCTTCCCTTAGAGATTTGCCTGGTAAAAACCGCTTGAGTACTTTCCGTGCCCGATTTAATTTCCCACCTGAAGTAAATGATGAATAGCAGGTTTAGAGTGATTTATACTCGAACAAAGATTCACAATGGGTGTCTGCAATGGAGCTGAGACTCCGGCTGACCAGATTTGGAGTGGGACTGTGCTGCTGAATGTGAACCACACTTCCTGCTAGGAGATCATCCCAATAAGCCACTCTCAGAAAAGAACTGGATAGAAACAGTAATACTGATAACCGACTATGCATTAGTTGAACACACTGATAACCAGCGGTTATTAATGCAACGGCATCAGGTGAGAGCGGGAATTATCAATGGTGTTATCTCCCACAGACATAAATCTCCCTGGATCACAAACTGTCCTGTCACCTGTGTCACTCACAGACAAGCCACCGGATTACTGATGGTCCGATCCTCTAGATCACACGTTCTTTGTTTGCTTTGTCACACACTGTCTTGTCCCCTGGGTCACAGACTGTCCATTGCCTTGATACGAACAATGTCCAGTCCCCTGGGTTACAGACTGACCATAACCTTGAATCCCATGATGCCTGGTCCCTGGGTCCCATCCCATCTCTTGGATGATGATTGTCAGGTAACAACTGTACAAGTCATTGGCAAAGGGAGAGTCTTGATGGGGCTGTTTGGTTTTTGTGTTAAATGGTTTGGCTGGGACAGTTTGCCCTGGATCATGGGAGCTTGAATGGTAACCTTATGTAGCGGGGTGCTACGCGCAGCGCTGAAATTACGACACGGCGTCGATAAACTGCAACCACAGAATAAGTTTATTTCCAAAACACAGTCTTGCTTTAAAGCCTGTCTCCCCCACTCGATACTTCGAGAGGCACGTAACTGAAACTCCTTGAGGCTATCTACCTTTGTCTCTGGTTCTGGCTAATTGTCAGCCGGTTCGAGTGTGCTAGTAATTGGGTCTCCACATAACCGCCCCCCCCCCCCAGAACTGGCGGTACACCCCCCAATGTCCACAGTCTGGGCCGGACCCTGTTTGTGAGGTCGGCCTCTGTGCCGCGGTGCCGGAAACTCGACCGGTTGCGCTAAGTCCACATGGGCCGGTTTGAGTCGGTCCACCGTGAAAACCTCCTCTCTCCCCCCAACGTCCAGCACGAACGTGGACCCGTCGTTTCTGATCACCGTAAACGGCCCCTCGTAGGGTCGTTGCAGCGGTGGCCGATGCCTGCCCCGGCGTACAAACACAAACTTACAGTTCTGCAGGTCTTTGGGTACGCAGGTCGGGTGCTGCCCATGCCGCGAAGTGGGTATGGGGGCCAGGGCACCGAGCCTCTCGCGTAGTCTGCCCAGGACCGCTACGGGTTCTTCCTCTCGCCCCCTTGGGGCTGGTATGAACTCCCCGAGAACGACCAGGGGCGCGCCGTACACCAACTCGGCCGACGAAGCGTGCAGATCGTCTTTGGGCGCCGTGCGGACGCCGAGTAGGACCCAGGGAAGCTCGTCCGCCCAGTTAGCTCCTCGCAGGCGCGCCATGAGAGCCGACTTCAGGTGGCGGTGGAAACGCTCCACCAGTCCGTTCAACTGTGGGTGGTAGGCAGTGGTGTGGTGCAGCTGAGTCCCCAACAGGCTCACTGGACGGGTGCCATAAGTGCTGCCGTTCGCGGACCGTAGGGGGGGGGGGGGGGGACCCGGCGCCCTGCTGCGGGTGTCGTAACTCGTCGGAGGTAAGACGCCGATCTCGGCACCGGTGTCGACCAAAAACCGGCGTCCCGACTGTTTGTCCCAGACATACAGGAGGCTATCCCGATGGCCAGCCGTCGTAGCCATCAGCGACGGCTGGCTCTGGCGTTTCCCAGGAACTGGCAGGGCGGGCGACACGGTGGGCTTCGGCGCCCCACCGCTGGTGGTAGAAACGCCATTGCTCGTTGGGCTCCACACCCCGGCCTCTGGGTTTAGCGGGCTCTGCGGCCGGGCCTGGACTGGTTTGCTGCTGGGAGCGTGGCCGGGTGGTCTGTGCGATGGACGCCCCACTCACCTTCTTGGCGTTCCATAGATAGATAGATAGATAGATAGATACTTTATTCATCCCCATGGGGAAATTCAACATTTTTTTTCTAATGTCCCGTACACTTATTGTAGCAAAACTAATTACAACCAATACTTAACTCAGTAAAAATATGATATGCATCTAAATCACTCTCTCAAAAAGCATTAATAATATGGCCCGGGCTGCCAATTTCCCGGGGTCGCTGAAATCCGCGTCGGACAGCAGCAGGCGTATGTCCTCGGGCAGCTGCTCCAGGAAAGCCTGCTCAAACATGAGGCAGGGTGTGTGTCCGTCGGCCAGAGACAACATCTCATTCATTAAAGCTGATGGAGGCCTGGCTCCCAAGCCATCCAGGTGCAGTAAACCAGCAGCCCGCTCGCGCCGTGAGAGCCCGAAAGTCGCTATGAGCAGGGCTTTGAATTCCGTGTACTTGCCGTCCGCTGGGGGAGACTGTACGAACTCCGCAACCTGGGCCGCTGTGTCCTGGTCGAGGGAGCTCACCACGTAGTAGTAACGGGTGTCCTCTGAGGTTATTTGCCGAACGTGGAATTGGGCTTCTGCTTGCTGAAACCAGAGGTGAGGTTGTAGCGTCCAGAAGCTTGGCAGCTTCAAGGAAACCGCGTTAACAAATGGTTACGGTCTGCCATCTCCGGTCCAAAAAAACGTTTGGACCGTCGGGGTCACCAATGTAGCGGGGTGCTACGCGCAGCGCTGAAATTACGACACGGAGTCGATAAACTGCAACCACAGAATAAGTTTATTTCAAAAACACAGTCTTGCTTTAAAGCCTGTCTCCCCCACTCGATACTTCGAGAGGCATGTAACTGAAACTCCTTGAGGCTATCTACCTTTGTCTCTGGCTCTGGCTAATTGTCAGCCGGTTCGAGTGTGCTAGTAATTGGGTCGCCACACTTACACATTTAATGAACAAATATAAAAATGCATGATTTAAAATGAATGGCAGTGATGTAAATAAATGATACTCGGAACTGAATTTTTGTTAAAAGATTATGACATTTTTGATGTGATGATTGACGCCAAATATGTTTTCTGTATAAGTAAGAGGGGTAGGCATAATAAGCTGTAGCTTCAGCTGACACCCTTTTGGTCAGTTTTAAAGAATATCTACATGTTCTTGTTTTTTTATTATTATTTAATTTTGTCTTATCAAATCATCGTTGAAAATGATGTTTTCTGTTATGTTTTTACAGACCGAAATAAAATTTCATTCATTCTTTCATGCGTTCATTCGTACAAAAGGGACTGAAGAAGCATGTTTTTTCCCCACGGAGCGGGTGATGAGTATAAATTACGTGCAACCAGAGGAGGCTGTAACACAAATAAAATTACAAAGTTGAGAATATGTGGCAGGAAAAAGAATAGAAGAAGTCTGCAAGGGAAATTTGGGAAAAGCTGCTGGGAAATCGGGCAAGCTCAGAGACAGTTAGAACAGTATGAATTAGTTGGGCCGAAGGACCCGTTTCCAGGCTGTAATATCTCTTTCATTCCACCTGGAATCACAGAGTTGAGCACAAACACAGTGCCTACAGGAGACAGAGACAGTTGGTCACTGGTTATACCGGGTCTCCCATCAGAGATACTGGGTATTTAAATTCAGGTAGCAGATCATCTCAAGAGGGAAATATTGAGAAATCACATTCACCATTTGGCCACAGACCAGACGATTGGTGGATGAAAAACAGAAACAGGTTTATTATCACCGGCACGTGACGTGAAATTTGTTAACTTAGCAGCAGTTCCATGCAACACATAATCTAGCAGGTAACAAATAAAAATGGATAAAATAAAATATAATAAACAAATAAGTAAACTAATTACGGATATTGAATAGATTTTTAAAAAACATGCAAAATCATAAAGAATGTATATTAAAAATAAAGTAAGGTAGTGTCCAAAGATTGGATGTCCATTTAGGAATTGGATGGCAGAGGGGAAGGAGCTGCTCCTGAATCGCTGAGTTGTGTACCTTCAGGCTTTTGTACCTGCTTTCTGATGATAACAGTCAGAAAAGGGCATGCCCTGGGTGCTGGAGGTCCTTAATAATGGACGCTGCCTTTCTGAGACCCCGCTTCCTAAAGATGTCTTGGGAAATTTGTAGGCGAGTACCCAAGATGGACCTGACTAGATTTACAACATTCTGCAACTTCTTTCGGTCCTGTGCAGTAGCCCCTCCATACCAGACAGTGATGCACCGAAGCAGACCACAAGGTTATCTAAAATGATTTGTCTCCTGATCCTCAGCCATTTCCAAGGCTGGTAATGTTCTCGGCTCGGCTACAGAAAACAAAGTTTGGAAAATTCCCCTCATCTACTCTGCGCAGCGAGGGGGTAGTTGATAGCTGCCCTGCCAAAACGTGAAATGTATTATCACACAATTCCTGAAATCCCGGAAATGCTCTAATCACCTGCGTCTGAATTTTATAAATGAAAGTTGGAGATGTCTTTCAACTCTAAACAGGCCCTGATGTACAACAAACCCTGAACCTGGACTTTTACATAACAAATAACACCGCTGTCACATTCCTGTTTGTGTTTCACTCTCAACCTGCTGATTCAGGGTCTCCTGCTCCTTTCACTCAGGTGAAGCTTTGCCTGGTGAGCGGAGTCATTCGACCATTACTGGTGTCAGGTCCCTGCGTTGGAACTGTTGGATTGATCGACTACACAAAGCCGCTTTACCAGTGGGATCAGTGACACTGCTTCTCTCAATAAAACTTCTCTCTGCCCTGTTAGCGCCTGTGTAAGTTTCTTAATCAACAGGGCTTAAGCTTAATTATAAGGATCCCAGTGATCATACCTGTGTCCATTCTGATTCTGACTGACGATTGTTGATTGTCGTTGTCTTGTTTACACTTTGGTCGCGATGCAGGACAGCCCCACCTGATGGTGATGCTCTGAATTACACAAAACAAGCAGATAGTGAGTCAGAGAGAATAGGTTTACTTTGCAAATGTGACAGTACTGTCAGCCTCTGTATCAGAGCAGCAGTGTGCTTAGGGAACAAACATCAACTCCCACACCATGTCTGTATGTCGGTCCGGTGATACCTGGCGCATCCTACTGATAGAATCACAGAGCAACATAGCGCAGATACAGACACTTCAGCCCATCGAGACTATGCCGACCACAGTGTACACTTAGATGGTGCTAATTTCCTATGTTGGACCCATTTCCCTCCTGGCCTCTTCATTCCATATTCACATCCCAACTGCTTCTGGAATTATACAATCGTGCCTGCCTCACCCACTTCCTCTGGCTGCTCCCTCCACATCATCACTAAACTCTGCATGAAACCGTTGCTGCTCGTGTTGGTTTTGCAATCTATATACCACTCCTCTGCCCATTTAGATCCGCTATAAGCTACGATAGTCTTCACCGTGAGTACCATCTACTAATTTTGCGTCATCCACGAACTGACCAGTCAAGCCTTGTGCACCTGCATTCACTTCATTGCTATCAACTAACAAATATCAAATGTTACAACTTGTAGCTTGGCGGTACACCACTAGTTACCCGCCTTCGCTCTCAGGAGAAACCTTCAACCATCACTCTTTGCTTGCTACCTTTAAGGCAATTTTTGAATCCATCTAACTTTCTCTCTCTGTACCGCATGGGACCGTATCTTCCAGACCAATCTGTCATGAGGTACTTTGCCAAAGGCTTTACTGGAGTTCAATGTACAACATCCACTCCCCCACCCTCATTAATAATCTTCTTGAAAAACCTTAAAAAGTATTGTTGAACACAACTTTCCATGCACCATGCCGTAGTGATTCCTGATCAGTCTCTGTCGATACAAATGTTAGTAGATATTCTGTGTGTGACTGGTCCATACTGTGGAAAATTATGTCCCGCACCTGCCCTTCCATTTTCTCCACTCACCATCAAAAAGCCAAAATGGCAACCCATAGTAAGATTATGCTTCTCCAGATGCTCAAATTTCCTATCTCTAAGTATCCACTCCAAGGGTTTGCCCACCCCCGATGTAACACTCTCTGGTCTATCATCCCCAAGATTTAAAACCATTGGGTTTATTGAATTACATAACAACATTTGACAGCCTCCAATCATGTGTTACTATCCCTGTGGCCAGAGAGGATGCAATGTTCATTGTCAATGCCCTGTAATCACCCCTCACTTTCTGTAGTAACATGGTGTTTATTGGTAGATTGAACAACATCACTTTCTTAGCAGAATGGCAATATTATGCTATCATCACAATCACTGTCCATCTCATTGGTAACTCTGAATCAAAGCATTCATTAAGCACGTCACCTATCACTGCATCGTCCAGGCATGTTTCCATCTTTGCTCCTGAGTATCCTACCCTCAGCTATTCCTCTTCCACTTCTTCACCTACATGTAGAATGCCTTGGGCTTTCCTTTATCCTACTTCCCAAGAACTTCTCAAGTTCCCTTTGACTTCTATGTCGCTTCTTAAGTTCCTTCCAGGATACCATATAATTCTCTAGAGCCTCGCTTGAATGTTGCTTACTGTACCTAAATAATGCTTCCTTTTCCCTCTTGCTTAAATGTTCTCATCCCTTGTGAACCACGGTTCGTTTATATAAACATTCTTTCACTGTGTGTGGAACAAATATACCCCGAACCACATTCAAGTGTTCCTGAAACAAACTTCTCAGTTCCATCTTGCATTTCCCTTGGAGAATGTTTTCCCAATTTACACCCCCACAAGATGCTTCGAATACCATTGTAACTATCCAACCACTGGTTAAGTACTGCCTCGTATCGTCTGCTACTATCCTTGTCCATGACAATGATAAAAGTTGGGGTGTTATGGTCTCTATCTCAAAAAGGTCACCCATCGTGACATCTGTCACCTGACCAGCATCATTGCCTCATACTAGATACAGTATGGCAAATCCTCCAGTTAGCCCATCCACATACTACGTCAGGAATCCTTCCTGGAAGCACAATGCATTCTGCCCCATTGACACATTTTGGAACAAGGAGGTGGGATCAACATCAGGAAAGTTGAGATCAATAATGATAATAACCTTGTTGTTTTTGCACCTTTCCCAAAACTGCCAAGTTATCTGCTCTCATTATCCTAGTGGCTTTGGGGGAGGCCTGTAGAATACTTCCAGAATGATAGCCCCCTTCCCTTTTCTGATTTCCACCCACATTGATGTCCTCTGTTTATGTAACTATCATATGATTCCTAATTAATAAAGACAATTCTCCGCCTTTCACCCCCCCCCCCCCCATATGTATTATGAAACAACTAAAACTTGGAGCATCAAACACTAATCCTGCCCTTGTAACAGTCTGGTCTGTGTAATGGTGATGACATGTACCATCCATGTTCTAAGTTACTCGTATTCTTAATACATATTGTATTGAATTAAAGACATTTCCGAATGACTACATGATGCCCTGTCCACAACAGATCCTTCCACAGTCTCTGTAAACTTCGCAACTACCTTTACATCAACTCTTCTATTATCTGACCAAACATTCTGGTTCCCATCCCGCAACGACTGAGTTTAAACTAACCCTGGCAGCTCCAGCAGTCCTGGCTGCAGGGACATTTATTCATCTCAAGTACAGATATAACCCATGCCTTTGGTACAGGGCCAAATGGTAACATAACTTCATTATAAATCCTAAATATGCTTAATCACAGATTCGTAGGTTCTGACAATTTATTAGTAGAAAAGTACTTGATGGCGACAGGGTATACAAATGTAAGTTATTGGTTGGCATTTGCTAGTTAAGACTGAAATGTGGTGTTGGACATTTGGCTTCAAGAGGGTTTGCGGAGGCTTGTGTGACAATATACTCGAGGGCAAGTATATTGTTGCAGATTGCAATAGACAGAGGAGTCAATGATACGTTGCTGTAGTTCACGGTAATTCCACATTTCTGCAATCACTAGAGCAGGAAAAAACTGCGCCCTCTTATAAAGGGAGGAAATTCTCAACGCATTTTGAGATTATTGTGACGTAACACAGCCAAGCAAGGAAACAGCAGAACTGATAAGAGTTTGAAATGAGTAAACAATATGAGGGAATGTGCGTGGCTTCCCAGAGTAATTAGCAAATCTGCAGTGAGTGCAAATGGGTCTGACAGATGCATACTGGTAATCCGAGGCTTATTCAGTCCCAGTCCAGCTATTTCCTACCTTCCTTGATACAGAAATGTAATGTCTAAAGGACCAGTGTTTGGGTAAATAAGACTCACCAAACGTTCTCCTGACTGAATCAATGGAGATGCCAAGTCAGATGGGTTATCTCGATTTGCTGCTCTTCGTCTTTGGGCTGGTTCATTGTTGCTGTTCACTCATCTTCAGTTGTGATTTTCTTCCTGTCGTGGGCTTTTCTTCCAATAAATCTCACAGGTCAGGTCTTTTTTTAACCATAGAGATAATGAAGCATGTTACTCATACAAAGCAGAACAAAGAATTAAACTTATTGGAACTTCAACTCATATATAATGATGCGAGTGAAGAAATCTGTAACTGCCCCTCACACTTTCCAAAGCCTGACATGGGATACAAAGAAACACACACAAAATTGCTGGAGGAACTCATCAGGCCAGACCGCATCTGTATGTCGACTCTACTCTCTTCCATAGATGCTGCCTGACCTGCTGAATTCCTCCAGCATTTTGTGTGTGTTGCTTGGCAGCATCTGAAGACGTTCTCTTGTTTGTGATGGGACACAAAGAAGTCATCAGTCAGTCATGGTATAAGATACAAATCATAATGCATAGGAGTAGAATTAGGTGATTCGGTCATTCTAGTCTGCTCCTAAATCAATCATGGAGGATTTTTTTTCCAACACCGTATTCTTGCTTCCCTGCTATAGCACACAACCTATTTAGCAATCCAGAACATGAATATACCCAACGACAGCCTCCACCAAATTCCACAGATCAACCAACATTTGGCTAAAGTAATTGCTCTCGTCTCAGTTTTAAAGTGAAGCTTCTTTATTCTGAAGCGGCACTCTCAGATCCCAGACTCCCCGTCTAATCAAGACACCCTCTCCATTTCCACTACAACCAAACTTCTTGTCATTCAGTCGGTGTAAATAATCACCCCCGTCCTAACCCGCCAACCATTTGAACTCCACTGAACACAGGCCCAGGGCCATCAAATGCTCCGCATGCATAATGCTTATCATTCCTCGGACTATTCTCTGAACCTTGTTATCAACAACTGTACTGAATGCATTTCCGGGGGGAAAAAACAGGACAATTGATACCAGGATAATGTACTGGAGAAAATTCTCAATGCATTTTGAGATTATCGCAACCTAACACAGCCAAGCAACGAAACAGCAGAACCGATAAGAGTTTGAAATGAGCAAGTTATGTGAGGGAATGTGTGTGGCTTCACAGAGCTGGGATGCTGACAGCAATTAGCAAATCTGGAGTGATTGCAACTGACGTAACTGGCACTTCTACATTTATTCAGTCCCGCTCCAGCTATTTCCTATCTTCCTTGTTACAGATATGTAATGTCTGAAGGACCAGTGTTAGAGTAAATGAGACTCACCAAACTTTCTCCTGACTGAATCAATGGAAACTCTGAGTCAGAATGGTTCTCTCCAGTTGATGCTCTCAGTCCTCGGGCTGGTTCACTTGTTGCTGTTCCCTTGTCCTCAGTCATGGTTTGCTTCCATTTGTGGGCTTTTCTTCCAGTAAATCTCTCACTGTAGGTCTATCTTTAACCAGAGAGATGATGAAGCACGTTAACAACACAAAGGAGAACTAAGCATTAAACTGAAATTTAAATCTTGAACGCATAAATAATGATCCGAGTGAAGAAATCTGGAACTGTCCCTCACACTTTACAAAACCTGACATGGGATACAAAGGAACACACACAAAATGCTGGAGGAACTCATCAGAACAGGCAGCATCTGTACGTCAACTCGACTCTCTTCCATAAATGCTGCCTGGCCTGCTGAATTCCTCCAGCATTTTGTATGTGTTGCTTCGCAGCATCTGAAGATTCTCTCTTGTTTGTGATGGGATACACATACCGGAGCTCAGTCATGGTATAAGATACAAGTCATAATACATAGGAGTAGAATTAGGTGATTCTGTCATTCTAGTCTGCTCCATAATCAATTGTGGAGGATTTTATTTCCAACACTGTATTCTTGCTTCCCTGCTATAACACTCAACCTCACAATCCAGAACATGAATATACCCAACAATAGCCTCTATCATCCACTGTGGCATCAAATTCCACAGATCAACCAACATTTGGCTAAAGTAATTTCTCTCGTCTCAGTTTTAAAGTGAAGCTTCTTTATTCTGAGGCTGCACTCTCAGATCCCAGACACTCCGTCTAATTAAGACACCCTCTCCATTCCCACGTATCCAGGCTTGTTGTTATTTAGTTGGTGTAAATAATCACTCCCACACCCCCCCCCCCACAACCACCATCCCTTTGAACTCTACCGAACTCAGGATGAGGGCTATCACATGCTCCACATGCATACTCATCATTCTCCGACTTATTTTGTGAACCTTGTTATCAACAATTGTACTGAACACATGTCCAAGATTAAAAGGACAGACAACTGGTACCAGGATAATTTATAGGGAAAAGCTCTGATTTCTTTACTGTTCTACAATCACAAAACGAGTGTAGCTGCACTGCTCCATTCGCAGAAAATTTAACATGTTCCAGAGTGCATGTAATAAAGAGAAACTGGAATCACTAGAAATGCTCAGCAGGTAAGGAATTTCCGTGGGGAGAGGACCAAGTTGACAATTCGGTTTCCTAACCTTTCGTCAGAATGGATTCAAATATTACCCAATTTTTACTGGAAATCTTGGGTTGTTCTTCTTGGAGCGGTGGAGACTGAGGAGAAATCTGTTAGAGGGTTGTAAGATTATGAAAGACATTGATAGAGTAGACAGGGAGTATCTCTTCGCTGGTTAGACATGTCCAATACCAGAGGACATGCATTGAAGGTGTGAGGGAATAGATGCAAAGGGAATGTGAGGGTAAGATGTTTTACTCAGGGAGGGAGTGGTGAATGCATGGAATGAGCTGCCTGTTATGGTGGTGGAAGACAATACATCGGAGTCTTTGAAGACACGTTTAGATAGGCACATGGGTGTGAGGAAGATCGAGAGGATATGGATATTGTGTAAGTCGGACGGATTAGTTTTTTTTTGGGGGGGGCTTGATATCTTTTTTAGCTGGTTTAGCACACCATTGTGGCCGAAGGAACGGTTCCTGTGATGTACTGTTCCATGTTCTGTTCTATCTCCAGCATCTTGAGTTTCACTTTGACTCCTGCTGGCAGATAGACAGGTGAGAGTGAGGGGGAATTTCCAAATGTGAATTGAATTCTGAAACCCTGGTCTATTTCTACTGGTGCAATCACAAAACAACATGTTTAATCACAGGCTCACCCTATGAGGGACAGAATGGAAATTCAATTCCCTGCTTTTCTTCCAAAGGAACTATAGAATCAAATATCTGAGCACAGAACAGAAATACTAACAGATCATTTCATAAACCCGGGAAACTTGATCCCCGAATTAATTTTATCTGGTTAAAAAAATAGTGGCATCTATCCCTGGACCCAACCTCACTGGGTCACAGCCCACACCGAGAGTTTAGCACATCTTTCCCATTTTCCACATTGGGTGGCATCAACACAGATTTAACCTGATAGTTTTCAACCAAATTTCCCAGTTCCACTCAACTGCGCTTCCCAAGAGACTTAACCCCTTCCAAAGCAATGTACTAAAAAGCTAGAAACGAAATGAACATTCAACAGATAAAGATCATCTGTGGAAAAATGAATTTTCAGGTCCAACACCCTGTATCGAAATGGCTTTGAACATTTTTTTGATTTGATTTCAGGTCTCCAGCATCCAGTGTTTTTTTTTAAATAAACAGCTGCTCACAGACAGGCGATGGTGAGTGTGAATTTCCAAACACGGTGAGGATACTGAACCCGCGGTAGATAACCAACGATGCAAACACTGAACAGCTCACTCCACGTACTCACTGCCTCTGTGTATTTTGTTATGAACCCCGTCACTGGGTGTCTTACCAGCAAAGATAGAAGTGTCCGTTGGTGTCTGGTGGTACTATTTTCAACAGTGTGTAATAGTAAAAAATATACAAAACAATATCAATGCAAATATACAGATAATATACGTTAGCAATACTAAACCTAAAAGTGTGGATATAATAGTAATCAATACTAAAACAAGCTCTATCGTTGTCTAGGGGATAATGAATTGTCAGATGGAAATATAAAGTTCAGTTCTGTTCATGCAGACTGCGGTAGTTGTCGGTCGATGTGTTGCACTTGGAGAGAGAGAGAGAGACGAGAGAAAGAGAGCGCTCAAACAGTAACAGCTATGGTCATTGCCAACCTTCCTTTATGATTTCGATCTGTCGATGTGTCATTGTTGTGGCCATTCAAATGTGACCCCTCCGTCCTTTAGCTAGACCGTTCTTCCGTGGTGGACTCGTCACCCAGGCAAGGGTGGACACACACACAAGCCTCCACCGGCCTCGCTGTAAAACACTGTGAGTTAAAATTTACCGACCCTTCGTTCGGTCTTCGATGTCCCACCCTGTCTCGTGGGTTTCTGATGCTCACTAGCGTTTCTCCCGGTGCGTCTGAGGGGTGTTACCCCAGACTTCACTTTTATCCCCACTCACGGGGTCTCAGGTGTCAATCAGGTTTGAATGACGTAACCCATCAAACCAGCCCACTCTGGCTGTTCCCTGAGGAATTTCAATGAATAGAACAGTACCAAGTAAACAATCCTTCTCCAAAAGACAATAGCATTAAATCTCCTCTTTTGTCAGTAGGAGACGTTCCTCCTTAGCTGTGTCTCTTAGCTGTCTCTCTCTCTCTCTCTCTCATTCTCTTTCATGAGCTGTTATCAATAACAACTGCCCTGGCAGATTTCCTTTTGTCTCTCTTACTTCCTTGGTAGCAGCATCGAAATAGTAGTGATTTGCGATTCTCAAAAGGGGGTGGGGGGCAGGGGCCACTCTGCACCCTTCTGCCCATCAGAGTTGTTCATCCTTCGTAACAATTGAGATTAACTCGCAGGTCTATTCGATCTCTCTGCTCTATTGTATCTGTGCCCTTCGGTTCGGACTCACTAAACCTGGGAAACGAACACTGGTGTATGTGGCTGGGCATCAAGGGTTTATAGACTACGTAAGGCTTGACTGTACCAATGATGCCCCCCTCCCTGGCATTCCAAACGCAAGCCAGCCAGGAAAGCCACTACCCTCAGAGCTGAACATCCAATGTCGGTAACAGCAAAGGTAATGAGGACTCTGGCCAGAAAGCATCCAGGCTGAGCTCACAGAAAGAGTGTACATATGCACATTGATGTCTTCACAGCTTCACTCATCCAGGCTGCTGTTCCCACGTGCTTTAAATCAACCACCATTATCCCTGTACCAAGGAACCCTACATATTCAGAACAAAGTGACCTACTGCCCAGTGGAGTTGTCGCCAATCAGCATTAAGTGCTTTGAACAGCTGATAGTGGCATATATCAAAAATTCCAATCCTTGTTCACTGGTCACTCACCAGTATGCTTACCGACTGAATCGCTAAGTGGTAGATGGCATTGCATCTCTCATTCTCCTTGGCCTGACATGCCTAAAAAAAGACAATTAGGTCAAAATGTTGTTTCTGGATTTCATTTCGGCATTCAACGCTGTTGTCCCACAAACCTTGGTGAACAAATTCCCACGCCTCCGTCCAAAGACACCACTGTGCAACTGGGTGGTGGACTTTCTAACCAACAGACGACAGACAGTCAGGGTGCACAGCTGGTTCTGTCTTCCCATCGTCGTCAACCTCTGTGACCCTCAGCCTTGTGCTGAGACCATTGCTGTCCACTCTGCTCACACGATTGCAAATCCAAACTCCCAAGCAAGTCCGACCTGCCATCAAGCACATATTCACAGAAAGATGGTGGAAAAGTACCATAATATCATTAAAGGTCCCACACACCCTGGTCAGGGACTGTTTGTCCCACTCACATCAGTCCATCAGGGAAGAGGCTACATATCATCCACGCCAGTACAATCATCCTCGAAACAGTTATTTTTCCCTTTTTGAATAGTAAAGAAAACTATTGAGGCTTGGTCGACCTCATTAAATTGGTTTACAATCAGTCTGTAGTCAGAACATTTCTTGTAAACATAGCAGGAGTAAATTGGCCACTACCCCACCGAGCCTTCTTGACCCAAGCAGTGAACTCATGGCTTTCGTTCCGCAATGCCGCCGGCTGCTTTCTGTAACTGGTCACACTCCCCCATTCCCCCCCCCCCCCCCCACAACTGTTTGCTGTGTATAGAGCCTTTGAACAGAATCAGAGTCTTTGCTTCTACAGGACTTTCAGGAGATCAGCTCGAAACACCCACAATAAACACACTCTCAAAGAGAAGACAACCAACATTTATCGGAAACGGCAAGTTCTGATAAAAGGGAACTCATGTTGCCTGAACAGCTCTTCGCACGCTTGCTTTGCAGTTGTAACACCTCGTTTAGTGAACTGTTCCAAACCTCAAACATCTCTTGCAGACTCTCTGGTGTTCACTCCTTTCGTAGCATCATTTCCCTGCTGACACTGATTTACAATCACACTCATTTTGCATCAAATTTATATCAAAATTGAAAACACTCGGAACCCTCTCTTAATGTCGACGTCGCATCTTTGCTTTTGAGCTGCTGTTCCTTCACAGCATTCGTGTGATCTGCAACAATGAGCACCCAGACCCGGGCATCTTACAGCCGTATCTCCCCAATCGCAAACAGGCCCAACTCAAATATGATGATTTAGGAATAGTAAAAAAATTCTGTCGAGACCTCCATATCGATACTCAGAAGATCTCGGATACAGTTTTGCATAACATACAGCTGACATTAAGAACAAAATAAAAAGTAGGGTTTTGATTTTGAGAAACACGGAGAGGACGCTGACTGGGAAGTTCAGAAAACTGTGTGAATGGGGGGAGGGCAGGGAAAACAGAGCCAGATCATGATAATTCTCCTGGCGAAAGGGGTGCAGTAGTAGGGTGAATACTGTAAACACACTGTAAGGCAGAGGGTGGGGTCTGAGTGCAACTGTGAGCGAATAATCAAAAATGTTGTTCATGAATTATCAGACTGGAACAACGTGACACATCCTGTTCCGGGGGAAAAGGAAGAGGTAATTCACCGAATGAAAAATAATTTGAATAATTTAGAAAAAATTACCAGGGCAGTCGGCAGATTCCCACATCGGAGGTTAGTCAAGAAAGTTCAGTAGCTTAACGTTAAGGAAGCGTTGGTAACAAAGCTTCGGCATCGGCTTCCTGGGAGAAGCCAGTAAGCGGTAGAAAATGTTTTGGTCCTCTGACTGGAGACCAGTGACTAGTGGGGTTCCTCGGGGATCGGTGCTGTGTCCTTTATTGCTTATAAGCTCTGTTAGCACTCTGGTTGATTTAATTACTGCAATGTTTGTTTTTGGTTCAGAGACAGGTAATTTGCATGAGTGATAGTCCGTACTTTGTAAATTGTTTTACAATAACTCTGGAGTCAGACCTTTACTGTAAATATACCACGCAGAAATCGGCCACTCATCCCATCCAGCCTTCTACCCCGTGCAATAAAATCATGGTTTTCGCTCCGCAATCCCGCCTGCCGCCTGCCTCTTTCTGTAACCGGTCACACCACCTTTTCCCACCACCGGCCCGCACCCGCTGTTTACTGTCTGCCGTGGCCTGGAAAGGAATCAAAATCTTTGCTGCTACAGGATGTCAGCGTGATCATTTCGAAACACCCACAACAAACACAGTCTCAACCATCTGAAATGACAAGTATTGGAAATGGAAATCGTGTTGTCCGAACAGGTTTTTCAAACGCTTACATTGAAAACGTAAACCCTGGTTAGAGATCTGTTTTATAAACATAAACTGTGGAAAATCTCAATGGCGCTGACAGGAAACTGCAGGATCACAATACAATCGCTGAAAGAAGGGGGTTAAAATGGAGCGAATGAGCTATTGATCACTAATCCAAAACACAGAATGATTTGAAATAAAGATCGAAATAAATATCGGAAGCTGAATTATTCCCACCTAATTCACCAAGAATGTTCAGTCTCCGTGAGGATATATTTTCAAGTCGTTTTCTTCCAATTTCATATCAGACAATCAGACGAACTTCAGTTAGTAGCTGCGGGGGAGGGGCCGGTGTTGCTGGTCGGTGAGACTCACAGCGCGGTTTTCCGTGTACAAGCTGCTGCCTGTCCGCAGGGCGGATTCCGACACGCAGAAACCACACAGACCAGTTCGACACTCCTCTTCAACTGCACCAAGCTGGCTTAATATTGTATTTAATTCTGTTACAGAAAATAAAGTAAGTGTGTGTGTGTGTGTGTGTGTGTGTGTGTGTGTGTGTGTGTGTGTGTGTGTGTGTGTGTGTGTGTGTGTGTGTGTGTGTGTGTGTGTGTGTGTGTGTGTGTGTGTGTGAGAGAGAGAGAGAGAGAGAGAGAGAGAGAGAGAGAGAGAGAGAGAGAGAGAGAGAGAGAGAAATCGGAGAAGGGACCCGGCCCTGCCCTGTGGGACATTTTGGATGTCATTATCCGTGAGCAAGGTTCATCCGCACCGACTCAGTACAAACCGCCCTAGAAAATGTGTATGACTGAAGGTGACGACGTCGTTTCTTTTAATGCATTTGGTCAATAACTAGTTCATTGAACTTGTCAGAACTCCCGTCTCCCCTTGTTTTCCATCACAGTCCCGACAGTAGCCGAGCCCCGCTGTAAACATGTATGTGCGGGCGAGTCGTGTGGTTCTGAACACACACTTGTCCTTGTTATAAGTGAGGTTCAAAGCATTGGCCACCTGGAAAAAACGTTGGAGGTTGGCGTCATGGTCCGACCAGTCGCGACCACAGATGGTGATGTTATCTAGATAGGGAAATGTGGCCGTCAGTTTGTACTGGTCCACCATCCGGTCCATCTCCCTCTGGAAGACTGAGACCCCATTTGTGACACCAAATGGGACGCGCAGAAAGTGATAGAGCCTGCCACCCGCCTCGAAGGCGGTGTAGGGGCGGTCCTCTGGGCGGATGGGGAGCTGGTGATAAGCGGATTTCAGATCAATTGTCGAGTACACCTTGTACTGAGCTATCTGGTTGACCATATCCGCGATGCGGGGTAGGGGGTACATGTCAAGCTGCGTGAATCTATTGATGGTCTGGCTGAAGTCCACAACCATCCTATTTTTCTGCCCAGTCCGAACAACGACCACCTGGGACCGCCATGGGCTTGTGCTTGGCTCAATGATCCCCTCCCTGAGCAGCCGCTGCACCTCTGAATGAATAAAGGCCCTGTCCCCCGCACTGTACCTCCTACTTTTAGTTGCCACAGGTTTACAGTCGGGGGTCAGGTTGGTGAACAGCGATGGGGGAGGGATCTTGAGGGTGGAGAGGTTGCAAATAGTGTCAGCAGCACAGCTATCGGCATGGTGCTGGGCGGGATGTGGGGTTCGTGGTGTATGTGCGTGTGGTAACGGAGTATGTGCGTGTGCTAACGGAGTATATGGCGAAGTCCATATGTGCGGTTGGGAGACTGTAGGTCTGACACGGTGGTCAGCAGCACAGGAGCGCCACAGGGAACCGTACTCTCTCCGGTCCTGTTCACCCTGTACACATCAGACTTCCAATATAACTCGGAGTCCTGCCATGTGCAGAAGTTCGCTGATGACACGGCCATAGTGGGGTGTGTCAGGAATGGACAGGAGGAGGAGTATAGGAAACTGATACAGGACTTTGTGATATGGTGCAACTCAAACTACCTGCGTCTCAATGTCACCAAGACCAAGGAGATGGTGGTGGACTTTAGGAGATCTAGGCCTCATATGGAGCCAGTGATCATTAATGGAGAATGTGTGGAGCAGGTTAAGACCTACAAGTATCTGGGAGTACAGTTAGACGAGAAGCTAGACTGGACTGCCAACACAGATGCCTTGTGCAGGAAGGCACAGAGTCGACTGTACTTCCTTAGAAGGTTGGCGTCATTCAATGTCTGCAGTGAGATGCTGAAGATGTTCTATAGGTCAGTTGTTGAGAGCGCCCTCTTCTTTGTGGTGGCGTGTTGGGGAGGAAGCATTAAGAAGAAGGACGCCTCACGTCTTAATAAGCTGGTAAGGAAGGCGGGCTCTGTCGTGGGCAAAGTACTGGAGAGTTTAATATCGGTAGCTGAGCGAAGGGCGCTGAGTAGGCTACGGTCAATTATGGATAACTACATAGCACCATCCAGAGACAGAGAAGCAGTTTCAGTGACAGGTTACTGTCGATGCAATGCTCCTCAGACAGGATGAAGAGGTCAATACTCCCCAATGCCATTAGGCTTTACAATTCAACTGCCAGGACTTAAGAACTTTTTTAAAGCTATTATTAATGCTTTCTGAGTTAGTGTTTTAGATGCATATCATATTATTACTGAGTTAAGTATTGTATGTAATGAGTTTTTGCTACAACAAGTGTATGGGACATTGGGAAAAAAATGTTGAATTTCCCCATGGGGATGAATAAAGTATCTATCTATCTATCTATCTAACTATCTATCTATCTATCTATCTATCTATCTATCTAAACGCTCACTGATCTGCAAAATCGGAGACAACATTTACCTCTGATTTTGATACCGGACGGAGTTTAGCGCGGTCCTGGATAGCCGATCATGCACCGAGAATTCAGTCGGTGCTGCTGCTCCCGGGGCGATTCGGTTAGAATGCGTTAGTCGCTCGTTACAGATAGGCAGGTCCGGATGATCCGGGGTAAATGAAGCCGTCCGCAGTTCTGATCCCACACCTCCTCACCAGCCTAGTACAGGTCGGTCAGCGGGAGGAGAGGGGACTAGGACAAATGCAGCAAAAACAGACAGAATTACAGAGGCTGTGTGAACGTCCCCTCACGGTCGCAAGAAGCTTCTGTCTGGATTTCCGTGCAGATCTCCCTTTTCCAACTCGCTGGGCGGAGCTTCTCCGGTTTATTCAGCCAATCCCAGGCTGTGATTTGATCCAGCCAGGTTCAGGCTCCACCCTCTTTGTCAACGCGGCTGTCCGCTGCAGGGCGAATTTCAGCTCAAACACTCCACACCCAGCACAGCTATTTCGAGATCAAATTATTTAAGGCGTTTCAGAGCGGGGAGGATTAATGAAGGAGGGGTGGCGTTACCAGTCAGAGAAAATGTCACGGCAGTGCTCCGTCAGGACAAGTTGTAGAACCCGACTAATGAGGCATTCTGTGTGGAAATGAGAAATAAGTAAGTTATGGCCACGGTAATGGGGCGATATTAAAGACAACCCGACAGTCCCGGGGATTTAGAGGAACACATTTGTGAGATCGTATATTGTTGCAAGAAACTTAAGGTTGTTACACTTGGTGATTTTAACTTTCCACATAATGACTGGGAATCTCATACTGTAAATGCACCAGGTGGGATAGAGTTTGTCAAGTGTGCCGAAGAACTTTTCCTTCATCAGTACGCAGAAGCCTAAAAGTAAGCGTGCAATACTGAATCTGCTATGAAGGAATGAGGCAGGACAGGGGACAGAAATTTGTGCATAGCAACACTTTGCATCCGGTGACCACGATGCCAGTAATATGCACCTAAATATACAGAAGGTTCGGCCTGACCCGTGGGTTGGGATTCTGAATTGGAGAAAGCACAATTTTGATGGTGTCAGAATGGATCTAGCAAGTGTGGATTGAGACAGGCTGCTGCTTTGTGGCAAAAGTGTACTTGGAAGGTGTGATGCCTTCAAAAACGGAATTTTGAGACTACCAGCATGCAAGTGCCTGGCAGAATGAAAGGTAAGGATAACAAACGTAGGAACCTTGATATGCAAGAATTATTGAGGCGCCGGTTAAAAGAAGAAAGGACGTGCATGGCAGAGAATGGCAAGTTGGATCAAATGAGATTCTTATGGATTATAGTAAGTGCAAGAAAAGAAATCCGGGCGGCTAAAAGAAGGCATGAAGTTCCTCTGATAGACAAGGTGAAGAGAGTTATTGAGAATTCCACAAACAGGATCCGAGCAAAAGGATTGCAACGGATAAAACTGTATCACTGGAAGATCAGAATGATCAGAATAGATCACTGAACCTACTTCTTCAGGCGGGATCTCTCCCACTCCGGGGTCCGGCAGCAAGCCGATGGACAAGCGGTCTCCTCCTGCTTCTCAAACATACATCAGACACCGGCTGCAGAAGACGGTTCACAAACGCCCCCAACTTCCCTCAGAGGGAAATGGAGATAAATAAAAAAGGGGGTCATTTAGTTTGAAGTTTGTTCCACTTTGACAGGGAGTTCAGAACGGAAGCGGGAGACCCGTCTCCCAGGTGGTACCACCCTCTCGGCTGGTCCGCCTCTGCAGTTGGGTGTAACCAGTGATTGACATCTCTTCGCATCAATGAAAATAACGTAGTTTGTAAATACTCTGTTGATAGTGACGGTGGGGGTGGAATGACGTGATTGTTACCTCAGCCGTTAACACATCTCAAAGCCAGCCAGGCAGTGCAGTTGAGTGAACTCGGCCTTTTCTCCTTGGAGAGATGGAGGATGAGAGGTGACCTGATAGAGCCATATAAGATGATGAGAGGCATTGATCGTGTGGACAGTCAGAGGCTTTTTTTCCCCCCAGGCCTGAAATGGCTACAACGAGAGGGCATAGTTTTAAGGTGCTTGGAAGTCAGTACAGAGAAGATGTCAGGGGTAAGTTTTTTTACGCAGAGAGTGGTGAGTGCGTGGAATGGATTTCCGACGACAGTGGTGGAGGCGGATACGATAGGATTACTTAAGAGATTCCTGGATAGGTACATGGAGCTCAGAAAAATAGAGGGCCATGGGCAACCCTAGGTAGCTCTAAGGTAAGGACATATTCTGCAGAGCTTTGTGGGCCGAATGGCCTGTATTGTGCTGTAGGCTTTCTATGTTTCTACGTGTGTGACGTAAAGTACCACACTCGTGTCGTCAGATCTTGGTGTGGGAGAGACTTGTTTTTTAAAACACCTGGATGGCCATTTATTCTTTTTTCAATCAATCCTGGGATTCATCCGGCTGTGCCGTTGTTGGAGTGGGCAGCGTGCTATTTGTCTTGAGTTTGGTCACAAAGTCCCGACTGATTTGGGAGAACTATCTCGGCTGATCTGATTTCGAGTAGATTAATCAGTGCAGTATTTCGCTGTTCAGTATTTGGAAAAACATCTGTTCTACAAATGTAAACCAGAATTGCCAGAGGGGTCCACACACAGTGTATTAGTCACCAGAAAACCTCTCGTCCCTGCAGTCTTTGTCTCCTGGTAAACTCAACACCCTGACAATGAGGACCATAGATACCCCTTCCTCTCAGAGTCAGGGAATCACTCAGACAGCTGATCGCTGAGAGGAATTATGTTTATTAATTGTTAAAATTCTCCCAGAGACAGACAGATGGAGTTGATGTGGAGATCGGGAGTGTCACAGAGAAAGGACCGGATAGCTGAACCCTCTCCATTGTCCGCCCGTCTACCGGCAAATGGTGTGTCCGTGGGGACCTATGGCCAGTCATGGCCATCCGAGGTCCCCCAACCTCTAATGTTACTGTGGGGTCTGTGTTGGGGTCGTGGAAAGACACACGGAGTCTGCAGGAGGATTAACATGGAATTGGGAGCTTTCCTGTCGGTCCAACACCGTGTTGTCCAACTCACCGAGTTGGTCATAAATTGAATCCCCTGACGTAGCTGGGGCACATACTTAAAGCACAAAGTTGGAGGTAAATCGTTCATCAATTTAATGCTTGTTTTCAGCTCACCATATAAATAAAATTATATCTCTCTTCGAATGCAGTCATTATACCAGCTTACATTATTTGAATGTTCAGAGTTTTTCCAGTCGACATACCAATACCGTACGCATAACTGGACCACACATCCCTCAAAACTGATGCTGCAGATAATGAAAGCACGGATGATCTGATCTAAAATTACATTCCGTATTCGCCCATCTCCATCCCTGTAACCCACTGTTTATCAAGAATCTCGGCCTTCAACAGAATCAAAGGGTTTGCTTCCACTGGCCATTGAGGAGAGGAGTTCAAAACACCCTCAATCAACACATGAACAATAGATGTATCCGTCTGAAATTAGAAATTATGAAAACGGAACAGGTGTTTGCTGCACAGATCCCGCATCCTTGCTATGAAACAGGTGCAATTGTTCTAGAGCAGTTCTTAAACTTTACTTAACCTGTAAAATGTCAATCGTGCGAACAAGTAACATTGAAAAACATGGAACATAGAAAACCTGCAGCACAATACTTTGTTCGGCCCACAAAGTTTTGCCGAACATTTACCCTACCTTAGAAATTACTAGGGTTACCCATAACCCTTGATTTTTCTAAGCTCCACGTACCTATCTAAAAGTCTCTTAAAAGAGCCTATCTTATCCACCTCCACCACCGTTGCCGGCAGCCCATTACACCACTCATCACTCTCTGTGTAAAAAAAAACTTACCCCTGACATCTCTTCTTACCTACTCCTAAGCACCTTAAACATGTACCCTCCTGTGGCAGCCATTTCAGCCCTGAGAAAAATCCTCTGACTATCCCCACGATCACTGCATCTCACCATTGAATATAACTCTATCAGGTCAACTCTCATCCTCTATCGCTCCAAGGAGAAAAGGCAGAGTTCACTCAACCTGTTTTGATAAGGTATGCTCCCCAATCCAGGCAACATCCTTGAAAATCTCCTCTTCACCCTTTCTATGGTTTTCACATCCTTCCTGTAGTGAGGAGACCAGAACTGAGCACAGGGTCCTATATAGCTGCGACATTACTTCTTGGCTCCTAAATTCATTTCCACGATTGATGAAGGCCAATACACACCAAATGCCTTCTTAACCACAGAGTCAACCTGCGCAGCAGCTTTGAGCGTCCTATGGACTCGGACCCCAAGATCCCTCTGATCCTCCACAGGGCCAAAAATCATACCATTAATACTATATTCTGCCATCATATTAGACCTACCAAAATGAACTACTTCACGCTTATCTGGATTGAACTCCATCTGCCACTTTTCAGCCCAGTTCTGCATCCTATCAATGTCCCGCTGCAACCTCTGACAGACCTCCACAGTATTCACAACACCGCCAACATTTGTGTCATCAGCAAACTTAATAACCCATTCCTCTACTTCCTCGTCCAGGTCAATTATAAAAATCACGAAGAGTAAGGGTCCCAGAACAGTTCCCTGAAACACACCACTGGTCACCGGCCTCCATGCAGAATATGACCCGGCTACAACCACTCTTTGCCTTCAGTGGGCAAGCCAGTTCTGGATCCACAAAGCAATGTCCCCTTGGATCCCATGCCTCCTTACTTTCTCAATAAGCCTTGCATGGGGTACCTTATCAAATGCCTTGCTGAAATCCACTTACACTACATCTACTGCTCTACCTTCAGAAATGTGTTTAGTCACAACATCAAAAAATTCTAACACTGGGAACAGAAAAAGCAAAGCCGCCAGAAGTGGCTCAAAAACCAAGTATCTCCTTGATCGCTGATTCAATGCAGAGACAACTTGTTGTTTGGAAATAAAGATCCGAAATAAATATCCGAAGCTGAATTATTCTTAAGTCAATTCCACAAGATTTTCTGAGAGTATAAATACTGTGTACCGTTTCTTACAAATAATCCCGCCCACAACCCCACACGTAACCATGGCAACACACAGAGTGCTGGGGGAACTCAGCAGGTTAGCCAGCATTTACTGATGGGTGTAAGCAGTCGATGCTGTGGACCGAGTCCCATCATCAGGACTGGACTGGAAAGGGGAAGAGGGCAGATGATTGACTGATTTGGAAGGTACGGCTTGTTGTTCTGTGAGACTCGGTGCTCAGGGTCTGCGAGCAAGCAGCTGCCTGTCCGGGCACATTCCTCAGAACAGGGAGCGGCCGTTCCGCTGAAATCAAATCCAAACCGGTTCAGCAAAACACAGTCATTCAAATGAAGAAAGTTTAATATCGTATTTAACCCCTTCTTCTACAGGAAAGAGCAATAGAACCAAAGGCACAATGTAAAGAACATTACTGGGATCTCGAATGTCGACTGTACTCTTTTCCATAGATGCTGCCTGACCTGTAGAGTTCCTCTAGCATTTTGTGTGTGTTGCTCGGATATCCAGCATTTGCATTTTCCTCTTGTTTGAGAGAGATCGGTGACGAGTCACTGCCCCGTGGGGTATTTCACATGTCACTACTGGGGTGAAAGATTTCTTCTGCTCGCACTCACGTTTCTCTTGATCCATTTGGATAGTAATTGACTCGTTAACATGAACATGTCAGGACTCCCTTCTCCCACTAAATTCACTCCCGATCCCGAACAACGCCGATTCTCGGTGTAAACGCTGAATAGTTGTGTAGAATCATAGACAACACTTACCTCTGATGTTGTAACCGGACGGCGTTCAGTGTGGTCCCGGGGAATCACAGTCTGACTTCCCGGGTGATCGCCAATGGTCCTGCACCGGTGTGCTCACCCTGTACGGAGAGTTGAGTCTGAGCTGCTGCTCCCGAGGCCACTCGGCTGTGATGTGTCCGTCGCTCATTACAGATGGACAGGGCCGGGTGAGCCGGGGTAAAGCGGGACTGCCGCAGTCCGGGTCACACGAACTCTCACCGGCTCAGGACGGGTCTGATAGCGGGAGGAGGCGGGAGTGGGATCAATGTAGCAACCCTGAAGAGTAAAACAAACAGGCTGCGTTAACCTTTCTGTCCGGATTTCCGTGTGGATCTCTCCTTTTTCTTTCATCACAACCAGTGAGGCGGAGTTTCTCTGTTTAACTCAGCGAGTCCCAGGCTGCGGATTTGATCCAGTCCGGGTTCTGGGAGGATCTGAGCTCCGCCCCCTGTGTGGAAACAGGACTGCCCGGCGTAGGTACAATTTCAGCTCAAAGGTCTTTCAGGGAGCCGCCTTTCTGCTGAAATTAATCCAAACACCTTCGACTATATATATTCACAATGAACTGTAATAAATCTGATCAAAGATTTTCTCAGGGCCTCTCGATTCAGGGGAATTTATTAACATTCATTTATTAACTCTATCACTGAGAGATTATTGCATTTCCATCTGGACAACTGTTGTCACAAGAACCCCCTCGCCCACGGTTAACAGCGGGTTTCGTTTCGCAAGCAGTGATTGTTGATTCACACCCCGCCGGAAATACTTGTGGAATTTGTTTCCAGCCATTCCAAATGGCCAGATGTTTTGCCGGGGGAGGTCTCATGGACCGATTTATTTGGAAGATCCATGAAGCCTATTTTCACGCCAACTGCAGATGATTCGAGTCTGAGATAAACATGAAGTGCTGGAAACTCGCGGCAAACAGGGCAACAGCTGCAGATGATTCGAGTCTGAGATAAACATGAAGGGCTGGAAACTCGCGGCAAACAGGGCAACAGCTGCAGATGATTCGAGTCTGAGATAAACATGAAGGGCTGGAAACTCGCGGCAAACAGGGCAACAACTGCAACTGGCAATGCTGCGCGTTCCAGACCCTGGGTAATTTTCTTTAAATCATGCTAGAGACTATCTCGCTCTTCCCTGCAGCAGAAAGGGTTAAGTACAATATTGAAGCGACTTTCTTTGCGCCTGCATGAGAGTGTTTTTTTTTTCAGAACCGGTTGGATTTGTTTTCTGCAGAAGGGCCGCTCCCTGCTCTGCGGAATGTGCGCGAACAGGGAGATGCTCACACACAGACGCTGAGCACCGAGTCTCACAGGATAACAACCCGAACCTTCAAATCAATCCATAATCTGTCCTCTTCCCCCTTCATTTCCAATTTCACTGATGGCTCTCTGCTTGAAGCACCGACACTATTCAGTTCCATACATGCTGATCCCTGCACTCCCAAACTTGGCGTTATCTTCAAATTTGCTGATGCAGTTAACCCCATTATCATCCAGATTGTTTACAAGGAACAGCCGAGCCGGCACTGATCCCTGCAGCGCTCCATCGTTCACAGGCCTCCAGTCAGGTAACCATCTACTACCACATTCCAGATTCTCCCACCAAACCAATGTCTGATTCAAATTACTGCCTTATTTTGAATGTCGAGCAACTGAAACTTTTTGACTTAGCTCCGAAGTGGAACCTTGGCAAATGCCTTGTTAAAGTCCACGTAGGCAGCATCCACTGTCTTGTCTTTTATAAGAGTGCTGAGACACAACCTATCACGCACAACGCCATGCTGGTCATCCCGAATCAGTCAAAGTCTATCCAAATAGTCATATATCTGGTCCCTTAGAATAGCTTCCAATAACTTTCCCATTACTTATATCAGGATTCCTGGCCTCTCATTTGCTGGTTTATTTTTGGAGGTTTTCTGAAGCAGTGGAACAACATTAGCTATCTTCCAATCCTCCGCTACCTCACGTGTCGCTATGGATGATTTAAAGATCTCTGCTCGGGCCCTGCAAGTTCTGCACTTGCCTCCACACCATCCAAGGGAGAACCTTGTCAGGTCCTGGAGAGTCATTGTCCCTAATGTGCTTTGAGACAGCAAATAACTCCTCCTCTCTAATCTGTATAGGGTCCATTATTACATCGAGTCATTTTACAGTTTGGACGTCCCAGTCCATATGAGAAAAGATAAAATCACCTACCATCACAAATTATGTTTCTACAACAGTCTGCAATCTCTCAGCAAATCTGCTGCACTAAATCCCACAGACTGTTGGTGATCTGTAATACAGCCCCATTAATGTGGTCGTATCTTTCTGATACCTCAGTTCTGCCCATAAAGCCTCACTAGACGAGTTCTCCAGTCTTTCCTGACTGAGCACTGCCGGGACATTTTCCAGGAGTACTAGCCCTCCTGGGCCACCCCTACGCCATTTAATTCCACATGGACTGTCACATTTAAAACAATGGAAACCCAGAGCAGTCATTCCCACCTGTCCTGCAACCAAGTCTCACGAATGGCTACGAACGTCATAATTCCACGTGCTGATCCATGTCCTGAGCACATCTGCCTTTCCTTCAATACTTCGTACATTGAAACATACGCAGCTCAGAACATTAGTCGCATCATGGTTAGCCTGCAATCCTTGCCTTTGTCTGGGGTCCTAACAATATCTGTTTGAGAAGCTTGGATAAGTGCACAGATGGTAGGGGATGGAGAGCATGTCAATGGGGCTTGGCAAGTTAACAGATCGACACGGAGACTGGGAACCGTGCAGAGCAGAAGGCCCGGTGTTGGATATGGTGATTGATGAGATACAGAGACTGGGAATCGTGACCGGTAATACTCCCTATGTGGGTTACGGAGATTGGGAACCGTGCTTGGTAAAACTCCCGCTCTGGGTTGGAGACGGTGATCAGTCTGCGGCAGAACTCCCCATGTGGAATCGCGAGACAGGGAACCGTAACCTCACTGTGCATCTGTTCAGTGACTTGTGATAGACCATGATTAACATCCTTGCCTCTGTGAATGAATTAATAGTTTGTCTAATAATTCTGACCAGACTCAGTGCCTCCCTCACTCATCCATGTCTCTTTCACTCTGGTCTCTTCTCTATTCATCTCCCTCTTCCCTCCCAACTCACCACCATTCACCCTCACCCCTCCTTTCTCACCACCCGCTCATACTCACCCTGCACTCTACACCACACACCTTCATTCCTGCCTCAAAGCCCTCCCTCACCCCTCTCTCATTGACGGCATTCTCACTCACCCATTTTTTCTCGCCGCCAATCCCAGTCACTCTTCATCCTCACTGCATAGTCCACACTGCACACCCTTGTCACCCATTTTACTCATCCCTCTCTCCTCGCCTCCCCTATCACTCAGCCCTCATGCTCACTGCCCTGTCCGTCACCAATACAACGGCACCCTCACATAATAATCCTCCCTCAACTCCCTCTCTCATCCCACAATCCTCAGCCCCTCTCCCTCACTCACACAGCGTCACTCCGTCTCTACTCCTATCCCTGACACTCTCCCTTCAGCTCACACATCCATCCCTGCTATCACCTCCTCTCACCCCTTCCTTTCAATCTCCAAAACTCTCTACCCCTCTCACTCAACCACTCACCAACCGTCCCTCTCCATTTCTCTCCCTTTATCTCTCCCCTCTCAGGCTCTATCTCCCTCACCCTACCGCTTTCTCTCTAACCCACACCCTCTGTGGTTCTCTCTCTCTGCTGCCTCCCCTTACACTCATCTTCATCTTCAGCTTCCTGTTGATCCTGTTCACCCCTCGCTCTGCTCCTGCCCCTCACCCTCACCTCACCAGCGTTTAAAAGATTCGAGGAATCTGTAACTGGGAACGCTGCAGGTTTGCAGTTCCTAGGTAATGTTCTTCATATTAAGGAAAGTCGCAATTGGGAATGCCATGGACCGATTTATTTAAAGGATCTTTGAAGATTATTTTTAACCCAACTGCAGAGGATACGTGTCTGAGGTAAACACAAGATCCTGGGAACTTGCAGCAAACAGGGCAGCGTTGCAGTTTCGAGACCCAAGGTAATTTTCTTTAAATCATGTTAAGGATTCTATCACTCTACCCTGCAGCTGAAATGGTTAAATGCAATATTAAAGTGACTTTGTTCACACCCGAAGGAGCGCGAATTGACAAACCGATTAGATCTGATTTCAGCAGAAAGGCCGCTCCCTGTTCTGAGGAATGCATACGGACAAGCTGTGAATTGTCAAACTGATTAGATCTGATTTCAGCAGAAAGGCCGCTCCCTGTTCTGAGAAATGCGCCCGGACAGGCTGCTGCTTACGCACAGACCCTGAGCTCAGAGTCAAACAGAACAACAACCCGCATCTTCCAAATCAATGATCTGATCTTTTCCCCCTTCATTTCCAATTCTACTGAGGTGTCAAGGCCTGAAACATCGATTAATGATTCAGTTCCATAGATGCTGCCCGACCTTCTGAGTTCCTCCAGAACCTTGTGTGTTTCCGCGGTTACGAAAGATCGGCAGGAGGAAGAGTACGGGGCATTGGGGTAGGGTCAGAGTGAAGCGACTTTAAACTTACCTACCCCTTTGGCATATTCTTGGGGAATAAACGTGAATAATTCAATTTCTGATATTTGTTTAGGATCATTATTTAATCAACCACTGTCTGGATCGGAGATCAAGGAGTCATAGAGTCATAGAAAAGTACAGAACAGAAACAGCTCCTTCGGCCGAGGAACTTAAACTCCTAATCTCATCAGCCTGACCGGGAACATCGCCCACCACACCCCTACCATCCAAATGATTAATGCATCAACCTGCACCGGGGTCATAGCCCACTATGCCTCTACCATCCAAATAATTAGTCCCATCGACCTGCGCTGGGGCCATAGTCCACCATACCCCTACCATCCAAATAAATAATCTCATCTACCTGTGCTGGGGCAATATCCAATATACCCCTATCGTTCAAATAATTAATCCCAACGACCTGCGCTGCGGCATTACCCAGTATGCTCCTATCGTTCAAATAATTAATCCCATCGACCTTCGCAATGGTCATATCCCACCATACACCTATGATCCAAGTGATTAATCTCATCTACCTACACCGGGGAAATAACCCACCATACACAGACCATCCAACTGATTAACCCCCGCGACCCGCGCTGCGGACATAGCCCAGCATACCCTTAACGTCCAAACCATCTCTGAAACAGTGACACCGTGTTCTCATGCACTACTTTTGCTCGCCGCTCATTCCATGACCCTCTGAGCAAAGAAGATTTCGCTCATATTCCTCTTAAACTTTTGATCTTTCACCCTTCACCCATAACCTCTGGTTGCAGTCCCACTCACCTTCAGTGAAAAAAAAAACTTGCTTGCACTTACCCTGCCTATACCCCCCATAATTTTGTATACCTCGGTCAAATCTCTCAATCTTCCAACTTGCTCAATCTGTCCTTATAACTCTGGTCTTCCTGACCCAGCAATTTCCTTGTAAAATCACTCAGTACTCCTACAACCTTACTCACATCTGTGATGCAGGTAGGTGAACAAATCTGCACACTGTACTCCAAAGTCCGCCTCACCAATGTCTTATAAAAATTCTATTTTATAACACCAATGTCTTATAAAACATTCCTTCTCCTCTACTCAGTATATAGTTTTATGAATATGCCAATGTCAGAAAATGTTTCCTGTACGACTCTATCTAACAGTCACGCTAATTTCAATGCATTATGTACCTGTAACCCCAAATGCGTTCGTTCTCCCAAACTCCTCAATGCCCGATCAATCACTGCTTAAGTCCCATCCTGGCTGGTCCTGCCGAACTGCAACACCTAGCACTTATCTGCGTTAAATTGGGTATGACGTTTTTAGCCCATTTTTGCAGCTTGTTCAAATCATGATGACCTTCCTCGCTGTCCAGTACACCCCCAATTCTGGCGCTATCTGCAAATTTGCTGATCCAGTTAACCACATTATCATCCAGACTGTTGGCAAAGAACAACCGAGCCGGCACTGGTCCCTGCAGCACTCCATTGTTCACAGATCTTCAGTCAGAGAGGTGACTATAGCAGCTTCTCCCACCAGACCAGTGTCTTATACAATTTATTGAATGCCGACCGAGTGAACCTTCTTGACGAGCCTCCCACGTGGGACCTTGGCAAATACCATGTTAAATTCAATGCAGACGCTGTCCACTGCCTTGTCTTCATGAACTTTCATGGTAGCGTCATAGAAGCAGAGAAGTCCTACAGCCCAATACAGGCTGTTCAGCCCACTGCTCTGTGCCGAACATGTCATTACCTTAGAATTTACCTAGGGTTACGCATAGCCCTCTACTTTTCTTGCTCTATATACCTGTCTAGGAGTCTCCTAACCTACCCTATCGTATCCGCCTCCACCATTGTCGCCGGCAGCCCATTCCACGCATTCACCTCTCTCTACGTAAAACACTTACCCTTGACATATTCTCTGTACCTACTTCCAAGCACTTTAAAACTGGGACCTCTCATGTTAGCTACTTCACCCCTAGGAAAAAGCCTCAGACTATCCACACGATCAATGCCTCTCCTCATCTTGAACAAACTTATCAGGCCACCTCTCATCCTCCATCGGTACAAGTAGAAAATGTAGAGTTCACTCAACCTATTCTCATACTGAATGCGCTCCAAACTAATCAATATCCTTGTAAATCTCCTCTACACCCTTTCCATGGATTCCACATTCTTCCTGAAGTGAGGCGGCCAGAACTGAGTACAGTATTCCAAGTAGGGTCTGACCAGGGTCCAATATAGCTGCAACATTACCTCTCGGCTCTTAAACTCAATCCCACGATTGATAAAGGCCAATGCACCATACGCCTTCTTAACCACAGAGTCAACCTGCGCAGCTGCTTTGAGTGTCCTATCGACTCGTGCCCCAAAGTCCCTCCGATCCTCCACACTGCCAAGAGTCTTATCATTAATAATATATATTCTGACATCCTATTTGACCTACCAAAATGAACCACCTCACTAATCTGGGTTGAACTCCATCTGTCATTTTCAGTCCAGTTTTGCATTCTATCAATGTCCCGCTGTAACCTCTGACAGCCCTCCACGCTATCCACAACACCTCCAACCTTTGTGTCATCTGCAAATTTACTAACCCATCCCTCCACTTCCTCATCAAGGTAATTTATAAAAATCACGAAGAGTAGAGTTTCCAGAAAGATTCCTGAGGCACGACACTGGTCAACGACTTCCACGCAGAATATGACCAAGCTACAACCACTCTTTGCCTTCTGTGGGCAATCTAACTCTTGAACCACAGATAAATATTCGCCTTGGATCCCATGCCTCCTTACTTATTCAATAAGCCTTACATGGGGCAGCTTACCAAAAGCCTTTCTAAACTCCATATACACTACTTCTACTGCTATACCTTCATCAATTTGTCTGGTCACATCCTCCAAAAAATCAATCCGGTTAGTAAGGCAGGTCGCCTTTGACAAAGCCATGCTGACTATTCCTAAAAATAATATACATCTCCAAATGTTCATAAATCCTGCCTCTCAGGATCTTTTCCATCAAGTTACCAACCACTGATGTAAGCCTCAGTGGTCTATAATTTCCTGGGCTACCTCCACTCCCTTTCTTGAAAAGGGGAACAACACCCGCAACCCTTCAGTATTCTGGAAATTCTCCCATCCCCATTGATGATGCAAAAGTCATCGCCAGAGACTCCGCAAACTCCTCCCTCACCTCCCACAGCAGCCTGGGGTACATTTCATCCGATCCCGGTGTCGTATCCAACTTGATGCTTTCCAAAAGCTCCAGCACGTCCTCTTTCTTAATATCTATATGCTCAAGCTTTTCAGCCCGCTGCAAGTTAGCCTTACAATCGTCAAGATCCTTCTCCTAGTGAATACTGAAGCAAAGTATTCATTAAGTACCTCTGCTTTCTCCTCCAGTTCCATACACACTTTCTCACTGTCACACTTGATTGGTCCTATTCTCTCTTTTCTTATCCTCTTGCTCTTCACATATTTGTAGAATGCTTTGGGGTTCTCCTCAATCCTCTCCGCCAAGGCCGTCTCAAGGCCCCTTCTGGCTCTCCTAATTTCTTTCTCAAGCTCCTTCCTGCTAGTCTTATCTTTTAGATATCTATCATTACCTAGTTTTTTGAACGTTTCGTAAGCTGCTCTTTTCTTCTTGACTGGATTTACAACAGACTTTGTACACCACGGTTCCTGTACCCTACCATCCTTTCCCTGTCTCACTGGAAATTACCCATGCAGAACTCCACGCAAATATCCCCTGAACATTTGCCACATTTCTGCCGTACATTTCCCCGAGAACATCTGTTCCCAAATTAAGCTTCCAAGTACCTGCCTGATGGCCTCATATTTTCCCTTACTCCAATTAAACGCTTTCCTAACTTGTCTGTTACTATCCCTCACCAATGTTATGGCAAAGGAGATAGAATTGTGATAACTATCTCCACAATGCCCTGCCACTGAGATATCGGACACTTGACCAGATTCATTTCCAAATATCAGATCAAGTACAGGCTCTCCTCACGTAGACTTATCTACATATTGTGTCCAGAAACCTTCCTGAACACACCTAACAAACTCGATCCCATCTAAACCCCTTGCTCTAAGGAGATGCCAATTGATATCTGGGAAATTAAAATCTCCCATCACGACAACTCTGTTATTATTACACCTTTCCAGGATCTTTTTCCCTGTCTGCTTCTCGATATCCCTGTTACTATTGGGCAGCCTATACAAAACACCCAGTAAAGTTGTTGACCCCTTCCTGTTCCTAATCTCCACCCTCAGAGAGTCCGTAGACAATACCTCCATTGCGTCCACATTTTCTGCAGCCGTGACAATATCTCTGATCAACAGTGCCACACCCCCACCTCTTTTGACTCAATCCCTGTCCTTTCTGAAGCATCTGAAAAAGTAACCATTCCTGTCCCTGAGCCATCCAAGTCTCTGTATGGCCACCACATCATATCTCTAAGTACTGATCAACGCTCTAAGCTCATCCGCTTTGCTCACAACACTCGTTGCGTTAAAATAGACACATCTCAAACATGCGGTCTGAGTGCGTCCCTTCTCTATCACCTGCCTATCCTCCCCCATACACTGTCTCCTAGCTTTCTCTATTCGTGAACAAGCCGCCTCTTCCTCAGTCTCTTTAGTTCAGTTCCCACCCTCAGCCATTCTAGTTTAAACTCTCCCCAATAGCCTTAGCAAACCTCCCCGCCAGGATATTGGTCCCCCGAGATTCAAGTGCAACGTGTCCTTTTTGTACAGGTCACACCTGCCCCAAAAGAGGTCCCGATGATCAAGAAAGCTGAATCCCTGCCCCCTGCACCAATCCCTCAGCCAGGCATTTATCCTCCACCTCTCTCTATTCCTGTACTAACTGTTACATTACTGCCTTTGAAGTCCTGCTTCTCAACTTTCTTCCTAATTCCCTGTAATATGTTTTCAGGACTTCCTCCCTTGTCCTACCTATATCGTACCGCAACCTCTGGCTGTTCTCCTTCCCACTGCAGGATATCGTGCCTGCAATCAGAAACATCCCGGACCCTGGCTCCTGGCAGGCAAACAACCATCCGTGTTTCTTTCCTGCATCCACAGAATAGCCTGTCTGACTCCTTATCTATAAAGTCCTCTGTCATTGCTGCCATCCTCTTCCTTGCCTTACTCTTTTGCACCACAGGGCCAGACTCTGTGCCGGAGGCACTGCCACTGTTGCTTCCCCCAGGTAGACTGTTGCCTCAATAGTACTCAAACAGGTGTTCTTATTGTTAATAGGGTCAGCCATTGGGGTACTGTCTAGTCTCTGACTCTTGCCCTTCCTTCTCCTGACTCTTACCCAATTGTCTATTTCCCTAGGCCCCGCTGTAACTATCTGCCTATCGCTCCTCACTCTCCCTGACCAGATGAATGTCATCGATATGCATCTCCATTTCTCTAACGCGGTCTCTAAGGAGCTGCAGCTCGACGCACCTAGTGCAGATGTGGCTGGCCGGGAGGCTGGGACTGCCCAGGACTTCTCACCTCTGACAGCCAGCACAGACCAGCGGCCTCACACACATACTTCCTGTCTCTAATTCTACACAGGCAACCTACCTCGCATCGACCTGTTATCACCCGAGACCCGTTGAGCCAAAGCCTTCTTACTCTGTCTCCTTCTACTCCGTCGCCCGCTCTGTAAACCTTCTTGCTTTTAAACTCTCCTCGCTGTTCTAACTGGCTGACGTCCATCTATAAGGTTGTTGAGACATGACCAACCACGCACGACGCCATGCTGCCTATCCTTAATGTCTATCAAAATATTCATATATCCAGTCCTTAGAATAGCTTCCACTAATTTTCCTACTACTGATATCAGGCTCACCTGCCTATCAATTCCTGGCACATTTCTATACTTGCCTCCACACAGTCCAAGGAAGGACCTTGGCAGGTTCTGGGGATTTATCCTCCCTAATGTGTTTGAAGACAGAAAACACCTCTTCTTCTCTAATCTATATAGGGTCCAGGACTTCACTACTTATATATATTCTGTATGAGTCTCCTGAGTAAATCCAGATGCAGGAAAACCATTTCAGAACCCCTTCATCTCTTTTGGCTCCACATAGGTATTACTGTGTGATCTCCCAGAAGACCAATGTTATCCCTTGCAATCCTTTTGCACTTGTCTGTAAAATCTGTAAACATTGGCCTTCATCTCATGCATTCCTTTAGCAGTCCTGATTTCTGAAGTGTTCTCTCGCATTTCCTATGCTCAATAAGTACCTCATTTGTCCCCACCTGCCCATAACTACTATGGAACTCCTTTTATCTATTAACCAGAGCCTCAACATCTCTCACAAACAAGGTTCCCTCAACCAGTTATCCTTGCCTTTTGTTCTGACAGGCACATACGTAATTTATGCTCTAAAAACTTAACTTGCGAATGCCTACCGTTTACTCATACAACTTTGCTGGTAAGCAGCCTATCCCACTCCACACCTGCCAGGCCATTTCTGATAACATCAGAATTGTCCTTTCTCTAAATCTGAATCTCAATCCATGGAGTAAAGATACCCTGTTCCATATTTCCGTTGAATCTGGTGGCACTGTGATCAGTAGATGCAAAGAGTTCCCCGACACAAACTTCTGTCAGCTACCCTGTCTCATTCCCTGATAGGAGATCTAGTATCGCATGCTCTGTCACTGCATTCTCAATGTACTGATTAAGCGGTCTTTACTGAACACATTTAACAAACTATCCCATCTAGCACTTTGTGCAGAATGGGTGTCTCAGTCAAGATGCGTAAATTTAAAATTATCTACCATCACAGAATTATGTTTCCTGCAACAGTCTGCAATCTCTCTGTAGATTTGTTCCTCTATATCCCACGGCCTGTTGCGTGATCTGTAATAGAGCCCTATTAACGTGATTATATTTTTTCTTATTCCTTATACTACCCATAAAGTCTCACTAGACAAGTTCTCCAGCCTGTCCTGACTGAGCACTGCCGGGACATTTTCCTTGACTAGCAACTGCACACCTCCCCCTTTAATCCATCCCAATCTGTAACGTCTAAATCAGTGGAACCCCAGTATATTGAGCTGCCAGTCCTGCGCCTCCTGCAACCTGTTGTCCATACCTCTCCTGTTGTCCATACCTCTCCTGTTGTCCATACCTCTCCTGTCTCCATCCCTCTCCTGTTGTCCATACCTCTCCTGTTGTCCATAACTCTCCTGTTGTCCATACCTCTCCTGTCTCCATACCTCTCCTGTCTCCATAAATCGCACCCATCACTTTCACCACTCCTGTCTCAGCACTACCTGATGCTCATCACACACTTTCCCACCTTCTACCGCAATCGTCAGCCCTCTCTCACTCACGTTATTCTCACTCACCCATCCTTCCTCACCATCGAACAGTCACCCCGATTCCTCACTGCATATTCCCCACACCCCTCTCTCCTTGCCGCCCATCTCACTCATTCTTCTCTCCTATGCCTCCCAGTCATTCACCCTGGTTGCTCACTGCATATTCCCCACACCCCTCTCTCCTTGCCGCCCACCTCACTCATTCTTCTCTCCTATGCCTCCCAGTCATTCACCCTGGTTGTTCACTGCATATTCCCCACATCCCTCTCTCCTTGCCGCCCATCTCACTCATTCTTCTCTCCTATGCCTCCCAGTCATTCACCCTCGTTGCTCACTGCATATTCCCCACACCCCTCTCTCCTTGCCGCCCACCTCACTCATTCTTCTCTCCTATGCCTCCCAGTCATTCACCCTCGTTGCTCACTGCATATTCCCCACACCCCTCTCTCCTTGCCGCCCACCTCACTCATTCTTCTCTCCTATGCCTCCCAGTCATTCACCCTGGTTGTTCACTGCATATTCCCCACACCCCTCTCTCCTTGCCGCCCACCTCACTCATTCTTCTCTCCTATGCCTCCCAGTCATTCACCCTCGTTGCTCACTGCATATTCCCCACACCCCTCTCTCCTTGCCGCCCACCTCACTCATTCTTCTCTCCTATGCCTCCCAGTCATTCACCCTGGTTGTTCACTGCATATTCCCCACACCCCTCTCTCCTTGCCGCCCACCTCACTCATTCTTCTCTCCTATGCCTCCCAGTCATTCACCCTGGTTGTTCACTGCATATTCCCCACATCCCTCTCTCCTTGCCGCCCACCTCACTCATTCTTCTCTCCTATGCCTCCCAGTCATTCACCCTGGTTGTTCACTGCATATTCCCCACACCCCTCTCTCCTTGCCGCCCACCTCACTCATTCTTCTCTCCTATGCCTCCCAGTCATTCACCCTGGTTGTTCACTGCACCCCACTCTCACCCATCCCAATTGCCCCATCATGCACACCCCTCCTTCCTCACCCCTCTCTCTCACCCTTCCCTCCTCCCAGCCCTCCCCATTCTCGTCTCTCGCACTGTCCCGAAACTGCTCGCACTCCCCCTCTACTGCTATCAACCACAACCTCACCATCTCCCTCCACTCTCTCCCATCTGCCCCCTTCTTCCCACCTTTCTCTCTCCTATCCTATCCACCACTTTACTCGTGACCCAGCCTTTTACCATCTCTTCCCACCTCTGTCTCCTCCAATCATTCATCCTCACCTTCAGTTTCCCCCTCTACAACTTCTGCACCCCGCCCTGCCCCTTCCCATCCCCTTGATCACCTGCTCACTCCGATCCTTCCCGTCATCGTCACCCTTACGCCAACACCATTTTAAAGGTTAGAGCCAACTGTAACTGGGAACGTTGCAGGTTCCATGCCCGAGGTAATGTTCTTTATATTAGGGAATGCCGCAGTTGGGAATGCCACGGACTGATTAATTTAAAGGAATCGGGGGTGAATATTTTTTCTTTATGTGTTAAATGTATTTGTCATGTTAAAATCTCTATCGCTGTACCCTGTAACAGGCATTGTTAGATGCAATATTAAAGTGATTTTGTGACTTTGGGTGAATCATTTCCTTGTGATTGCAGCAGAAAGGCTGTTCTTTGTTCTGAGCAATGTACACGGACAGGTCCCGAGGAATGTGTACAGGCAGGTCCTGAGCATCAAGTCTCACAAAACAACAACCCGCATCTTCCGAATCAAACAATGATTAGAGCAATGACGTGATATTTCCCCTGACTAGTAACACCCCCCCCCTCTATAATCCCCCTCCCCTCTGTAATCCCCTCCCCTCTATAACCCCCTCCCCTCTATAATCCCCTCCCCTCTATAACCCCCTCCCCTCTATAATCCCCTCCCCTCTGTAACCCCCTCCCCTCTATAATCCCCTCCCCTCTGTCGGGCCGAAAACAATGGAACCCCGGAATATTGAGCTGCCAGTCGAGCCCCTTCTGCAACCAAGCATCAGTAATAGCTGCAATATCTTAATTCCATGTGTTAATCGATAAACTGAATTCGTCTGCCTTTGCTACGTCATGCGTTGAAAAAATATGCAGCTCAGGATATTATTCGCACCAATCTCATCTGTTTCATTCCTGACTTTGCCATAAGAACATGTCTCCAGAATCACCCCATTATCTGATCTGGCACTCTGGTCCCCATCCCCCGAAGCTCTCGTTTAACCCCCAACACCCATTGCAGCTCGAGCAAACGCATTCCTTCTAGGGCTCTATTCCCAGCTCCCTGTTCAGCGGCAAACCGACTCTTCTGTGCAATTCCCAGCTTCCCTGCCGCGAGCCGATGCTTTACGTACCCAGTCGGCGAACCTGAGTGAGCTACGTCTTCTCACACTTCGGATTCGGATTGGCCTCTGTTCAAAAAACGGTACAAATCCCCAGTGTTTATCAGTAACACAATTACTGATCACATTAATGTTCAGTGTCAGACACCCAGTGACTGTAAGCACAATCTCCCACAGTCTGGTACTTACCACAGTTTCTGTATTTTACACTCCGGGTTCCTGAGAACCTCAGACACCAGTTTCACTCCTGAATCTCCCAGTCTATTACCACCCAGGTACAGTTCCGTCAGTGATCAGTTTGTACTGAGAATGGAGACGAGATCCTCGGCACAGGAATCTGTGAGACTAACCACACTCAGCCTGGAGATGAGAGAGGGTGAGGGTGGAAGACGCAAAGAGACAGGAGACGGTACAAATCCCCAGTGTTTATCAGTAACACAATTACTGATCACCTTAATGTTCAGTGTCAGACACCCAGTGACTGTAAACACTATCTCCCACAGTCTGGTACTTACCACAGTTTCTGTATTTTACACTCCGGGTTCCTCAGAGCTGCAGACACCAGTTTCACTCCTGAATCTCCCAGTCTATTACCACCCAGGTACAGTTCCGTCAGTGACCAGTTCGTACTGAGAATGGAGACGAGAGCGTCGGCACAGGAATCTGTGAGACTAACCACTCTCAGCCTGGAGATGAGAGAGGGTGAGGGTGGAAGACACAAAGAGACAGGAGACGGTACAAATCCCCAGTGTTAACCAATAACACAATTACTGATCAGATTAATGTTCAGTGTCAGACACCCAGTGACTGTAAACACAATCTCCCACAGTCTGGTCCTTACCCCAGTTTCTGTATTTTACACTCCGGGTTCCTCAGTAACCCAGACTCGGGTTCCATCTGAAGCATCCACGTCATTCCAGCCAAGTCTAAACAAACAGAATAAAAAGAGAAACAAAGCGATTCAAACCCTGGGACCGGAGGAGTTTCTCTGCCATGGGTAATTTAGGTCTGCAGTGTAGTGTAGCAGTGAGCATTCCGCTATCAAAGCATCAACGACCGGGTTCCATTCCCGAGACTGTCTGTTTGTCCATTCTGCCCGTGAATGTGTGTGTTTTCTCCGGGTGTTCCAGTTTCCTCCCACTTCCCATAGGTGTACGGTTCCGTAGGTTAATTGGTCATATTGGTGTAATTGGATGGCAAGAAATTGCTGGGTCCGTAAGTCCTGTTCTTCCTTATCTTTACAATAAAATAAAGTAAAAATCACGAAGCATCAAAACTTCCGGAAGAGTCAGTCTGTCAATGCCCCTCACACCCCAGCTCCAGTGTGCTCGGTAAACTGATGCCCCGACGGAGGGAATTATTTCTGACATGAGAGGGTCAGCGGGGACTAGGGGAATGGACGCAAGAAAGTCCCTCAGACGGTGAGATATGGGTGGGAAATAACCCACAGGAGTTACGGGGATAATTCACAGGGGAGAGGAATGGACAACAGGGATTCCACAGGAGGGGGTGATGAGGAAGAGAGATCCCCACAGGAGGGAAAGGATTGAGAAAATGGAACGGGTTGGGGTTGTGAATCGCAGAGGGAGGGGTGGTTTGAAATGAGGCCGACAATGGAGAGAGACAAGAAATCCGGATGGCTGGCGTGGCGGGAATGACAAGCGTCTTGCAGGAGAGAGTGATGATAGTAACTCACGGTGGCAGGAAGGGGAACGGGGTGAACAGAATGCCACAGATGTACCCCTCTCCCTCTCCTGGCCCTCAACAGAAAGAGGCTGTGAAGCTCTGACACAGCGACTGTTGCAGTTAGGAACAAGGTCCATGTCATAGGCACCGAAAAACACGGCCATTCCTGTGATTGACGGCCATTAAACCAATGGCCATTGTTCACTGATCTGATGATTACTCCAACATAACACAAGCTCCTTCAACATGACTCTAGGTCTCGGAACGCCGACTGTTTACTCTTTTCCGTGATGCCGTCTGGCCTGCGTGGATTCCTCCAGCATTTTATGTATATTACTGATGTTCAGCATCTGCAGATTTTACAGAGCAAACACGAGGAAATCTGCAGATGCTGGAAATTCAAACAACACACACAAAATGCTGGTGGAATACAGCAGACACAGTCCTGACGAAGGATCTAGGCCCGAAACGTCGACAGTGCTTCTCCCTATAGATGCTGCCTGGCCTGCCATGTTAAACCAGCATTTTGTGTGTGTTATCTGCAGATTTTCTCTTGTTTGCGATTCCACCTTGTATTCCTTGGTAGCCTCTAACATGAATGCATGAAATCAATTCCTCCTCCGGGTAAACAAATTTCGCTCTATTCCCGTCACTGTCTTTTTGCCTCTTCTCACCTACCTGTATCTTCCCTCAGGGCCCCGCCTCCTTACACTTTGGTCCAGCTGGAGGCAAGCCCCACCTGCTGGTGACATTCTGAATTACACACAACCAGCAGACATCGAGTGAGATTGTCTCTTATTGGTGAGTCAGAGATAGCACGATTACTTTGCAAATATGACAGTATTTTCATCCTCTGTATCGGAGCAGCAGTCGCCGTAGGGAGCAAACATTCCCCATTACCATCAACATTCACACCATATCTTCATGCCTGTCCACTGATATCTGTTGAATCCCAATGATAGAGTCACAGACCATGCATACAGTCCCTTCTGCCCAGTGGGACTATGCTGACCACAGTGACCACCATGATGCTCCCAATTTCCTGTGATAGTCCCAAATCGCTCCGGGCCCCGAGCCTCTATGCACCAATCTAAACTGCTTCCTGAATGATGCTGCTATTCCTCTGGCAACTCACTACACATATTGTACAAGTTTGAAAAACTGGTGGATCAGATACCTTTTAAATATTCCCCTCTCACCATAAATCTCATTCCCTAGTTTGTGCTCCACCTCCAAACAGGAAGCCCACCTAGAGGCCTGGCGCCTAATCAAGTTCACTGCCTAGTGTTAGACAGACTACGGCATCTCATCCGGCTGGCCCATCCACATAGTATGTCAAGAATTCTTCCGGGACTCGCATAACATTCTGCCCAGTTTTCTGAAGCATTTTTAATAAAGAGGTGGGAATCAACACTAGGGAAATTGAAATCATCAACTATAACAATCAAGTTATATTTCACCTTTCCAGAAGCTACCAGCTTATCATCTCCTCATTGTCCCAATGCCATTAGCGGGAGGGGAGGCTATAGAATACTTCCAGAGCGATTACACCTTTCCTGCCATTACACTAATCCTGTTGAAGGGATTCGGTCTGAAACGTCAACTGTTATTTTTTTTCAATAGTTGCTGCATGACCTGCTGAGTTCCTCCAGCATTTTGTGTGCGTTACACGTTTCCTGTTTCTGACATTCACCTACACTGAATCCGTGTCTGCTACTCCTTGTCCCGGTGAACACTAGGGTGGGGAGGTGCGATAGAACACTCCCAGTGTGATTATTTCCTTAGTGTTTCCGACTTTTACTCATAAAATACGGGGTAAACATGTATCATCTATCTACTGAACATTGTACTAAGTTACTGCTATTCTTCATACTTACTGTATTGACGTGAACACATTTCAAAGCATCCAACTGACTACATGACGCCCTGTAGCTTATCCTGACACAGTCTCGCTGAATGTCGAGTCTACACTTATATCAACTGCTCCATCATTTGACCTAACACGCAGCTTCCATCCCTCATATCAGCCGAGTTTAAACAGACACCATCAACTCCAGCAGACCTGCCTGCAAGGTATATCCCGTTCCCTTTGTACACGTTGAAATGGGAACAGAGCTTCCTTCCAATTCCCACTTCTCCTTAATCACAGGGTCAAAGAATCTGACAATTCAATTCATAGAAAATACCTAACGATACCTGACGTATATAAATGTAAATTACTGGTTGGTATTTGCACAGGACTAAAAGAAATGCTACGTTGGGGCATGTCGCTTCAAGAGGGCTTGTTCTCAGCAGAGGCTGCACAACAATACACTCGAGTGTCAGTATATCATTGCAGCTTGCAATGGCCAGAAAGTCAATGAAATACTGCTGCTGTACATGGTAATTTCACAATTGTACGGGTGGGACCTGTACCAAACCCGAGGGGGGCCTACATTCTCGTGGGCATATTTATTAGAGCTGTTGGGAGACATTCGTGGCTTAAAGAAGCCCATAGTTGGAAGATAAATATCAAAGGATAAACATTTTTTTTCGAAAGGACAGACAGGAAGGCACAGGCTGTGGTGTGTCTCTATCGGTAAGAGCGAATTTATTGAATGGCTACGAGATGGCTCTTTAGAGCAGCTTGTGCTTGAGCCTACTCGGGGAAAGGCTCTCTTAGACTGGGTGTTGAGTAATAACCCAGATCTTATTAGGAAGCTTAACGTAAATGAACCCTTAGGAGGCAGTGGGCATAATATGATCGATTTCATACTGCAGTTGAAGAGGGTGAAGCATAACTCGCATGTATCAGCATCGTACTGGAACAAAGGGAATTACTGAGGCATGAGAGGGGAGCTTGCCCAGCTGGATTCGAGGAGGATACTGGCAGGATGACGGCAGAGAAGAAATGGCTGAGGCTTCTGAGCATAGTTCAGAAGGCACAGGATTATTATTCCCTACAAAGGAGCAAATTCTCAAATGGCAGGCGTAGGCAACCATGGCTGACAAAGGAAGTTAAGAACTGCATAAAAGCCAAGGAAAGGGCAAATAAGGCAGCAAGCTGAGTAGGAAGATGGATGATTGGAAAGCTTTTAAAATCCAACAAAAGGCAACTAGAAACAGCTATAAAAATAGAAAAGATGAAATATGAGAGCAGACTAGCCAATAATATAAGGCAGGATAACCGAAGTATGATTGGAGGGTTGTGGATGTTGTTCCCTCATTCAAAAAGGGAGTAGGGATAGCCCAGGAAATTACGGACAGGTGAGTCTTAATTCTGTGGTTGGTAAGTTAATAGAGAAGATCTTGAGAGGCAGTATTTATGAACATTTGGAGAGGCATAATATGATTAAGAGTAGTCAGCATGGCTTTGTCAAAGACAAATCGTGCCTTACGAGCGTGACTGATTTTTTTGAGGATGTGACTAAATACATTGATGAAGGTAGAGCCGTAGATGTAGTGTATATGGATTTCAGTGAGGCAGTTGATAAGGTACCCCATGCAAGGCTAATTGAGAAAGTAAGGAGGCAATGGATCCAAGAGGACATTGCCTTGTGGATCCAGAACTGGCTTTCTCACAGAAGGAAAAGAATGGTTACAGACACGGAGCCTGGACTTGGACTTGGATTTGGACGGGGGACGACAATACCAAACAACAATAGTCCATTCGTATCTTGGCTCGGAGTAGCGGCAGAACGGCCTGCGATACTCAGCTGGACACAATACGACAAAACTAAACAATTGACAGTCCATTTGTATCGTGGCGGTAAACGGCCGGCAACTCAGCTGGCCAGGAAAACAGCAGAATTGACAAAGCAACCCCGGGCATGGAAGCAACTTAGAGTCCACTATTCTCGGCGTCCCGGAACGTGCATCGCCGCACTGGCTTGTAAGATGGTCCAAATTCTTGGCGGCCCGGAACGAGCATTACCACACAACCCCGGAGACGAACCAGCTGCGGGTAGATGCAAGCCGGAGTTTCTGTGCTGCCGGTTCGAAAAAGGATCAGTTGCCCTAATCAAGGAGCCCAGTGGAACACAGGGAAAAGGAGTGGCTAGCGGACCGGATTGTGACAAGACAGAAAGACAGACAGACATACTTTATTGATCCCGAGGGAAACTGTGTTTCATTACAGTCGCAGCAACCAAGAATAGTGAAGAAATATAGCAATATAAAACAATAAATAATTAAATAATAAGTTAATCATGCCAAGTGGAAATAAGTCCAGGACCAGCCTATTGGCACAGGGTGTCTGACACTCCGAGGGAAGATTAGAAAAGTTTGATGGCCACAGGCAGGAATGACTTCCTATGACACTCAATGTTACATCTCAGTGGAATGAGTATCCGGCTGAATGCACTCCTGTGCCTAACCAGTACATTATGGCGTGGATGGGAGTCATTGTCCAAGATGGCATGCAACTTGGACAGCATCATCTTTTCAGACAGCACCGTCAGAGAGTCCAGTTCCACTCCCACAGCATCAGTGGCCTTACGAATGTGTTGGTTGATTCTCTTGGTGTCTACTACCCTCAGCCTGCTGCCCCAGCACACAACAGCAAACATGATAGCACTGGTCACCACAGACTCGTAGAACATCCTCAAAATCGTCCCGCAGATGTTAAAGGACCTCAGTCTCCTCAGGAAATAGAGACGGCTCTGTCCCATCTTGTAGACAGCCTCAGTGTTCTTTGACCAGTCCAGTTTATTGTCCATTCGTATCCCCAGGTATCTGTAACCCTTCACCATGTCCACACTGACCCCTTGGATGGAAACAGGTGACTCCTCAGGTCCACCACCAGCTCCTTAGTCTTTTCCACATTAAGCTGCAGATGATTCTGCTTGCACCATGTGACAAAGTTTCCCACCATCGCCTCAGCTCATCTCATCTCATCTCCCTTGCTGATGCATCCAACTATGGCAGAGTCATCAGAAAACTTCTGAAGATGGCAAGACTCTGTGTTGTAGCTGAAGTCCGAGGTGTCCGAGGGATTTTCCTGTGAACTCACCACGCAGAAATTGGCCATTCTGCCCATCCAGCCTTCTGCCCCACGCAGAGGAATCATGGCTTTTGTTCCGCAGTGTCGCCCTCCTCTGACTGTAACTGGTCACCTCCCACCTTCCCCCACAACTGCTGACTACGTATCGATGCCTTGAACAGAATTAAAGTCTTTGCTTCTGCAGGACATTGAGGAAATCACCTTGAAACACCCACAATAAACACAGTCGCAAAGAGAAAACAACACGAGTTCATCTGAAATCACAAGACTTGGAAACGGAACTCCTGTTGCCGAAACAGCCCTTCGCCCGTGTGCTTTGAAATCGTAACCCTTGAGTAGAGAACTGTATTTTTTTAAAATCTCGACGATCTCAATAGTTCAGACGAAAACTGCAGCGTCAATGATACCACACACACATAAAGATCGGAAATAAATATCAGAAGCTGAATTAGTCTCACCTCAATTATCCTAGAATGTTCTGTCTCCGTCTGGATATATTTTCAGGTCGCTTTCTTCTCCCTTCATACAGACAATCAGGCGAGGATCATTTAGTGCATATGGGGGAGGGACCGGGTTGCTGTTCTGTGAGACTCACAGCGCGGTTTTCTGTGTCAAGCTGCTGCCTGTCCGCAGGGCGGATTCCGACATGCAGACATTCCTCAGAGCGGGAGCGGCTTCTCTGCTGAAAACAAATCCAAATGGTTCGACATTCCGCCCTCACAGTCAACTGTGAACAAAGTTGTCTCAATACTGTCTTTAAATACTTCTGTTACGGGGGAACAAAACTATAAAAAGAATGATATAGAAACGCAGGTTCTCCGGTGTCTGCAATCTGATGTCCACTTGCTACAATTGCTATCAGACTTTATTAGATTCCAGTATTTTAATTTTACCTCAAACTCCCATCATCTGCTGTTTTAATGTGCGTTTTGTGCAATTTAATTAAAGAAATCGATCTGTGATCTGTGGCATTCTGAACAGTGACATTCCGAACAGTCCCTCAGTTATTCTGAATTTTGTGTGTGTGTGTGTGTGTGTGTGTGTGTGTGTGTGTGTGTGTGTGTGTGTGTGTGTGTGTGTGTGTGTGTGTGTTTGTGCGTGCGCGCGTCTCTGTGTTAAAGATCAAGAGAGAGAGATCAGAGACGGGACTCTGTCCTCTGAGAGATTTCGGATGTCGCTGTCGGAACAAAAGGTTCTTCTGCACCGACTCAGTACAAACCAATCAGAGAATGTTTGTGATTGAAGTTAACAATGTCGTTTCTTTCAATCCATTTGGTCAAAAATTAATTCGTTCACTTGAACATTTCCCTTCTCCCCTAGTATTCCCTCCCTATCCCGACAGATGCCGAGCGGCGGGGTAAACGCTCACTGGTTCCTGAGCAGCAGACACACCATTTACCTCTGATGTTGAAACGGGGCGGAGTTCAGTGAGTTCCCGGGTGACCGGTGTGATCACCATGAACCGGGATTTCAGTCTGAGCCGCTGCTCCCGAGGCGATTCGGTTATATTGCGTCTGTCGCTCATTACAGATACACAGATCCGAGTGAGACGGGGTAAATGTGGATTACAGCAGTTCTGGCTCCGCAAACCCTCGCCAGTCTGGGACGTGTCGGATATCGGGAGGAGAGGGGACTGGGACAAATGGAGGAGGCACAGTCGGGAATATTAAAGACTGGGGTGACTGTCAGTCGCGGTTGCAGCTCGGTTCTGTCCGGATTTCCGTGTAGATCTCACATTTCCCTTGTTCTTCCATCACAACGAATGGGGCGGAGGTTCGCTGTTTAATTTAGTGATTCCCAGGCTGTGGAAGGGATTCTGAAAGGTTTTATTCTTCACCCTGCGTGAGGACGGGCTTCCCGACGCTGGACGAGTTTGAGCTCAAACATTCCTGACCTGTCCCGGTACCGGGAGTCGCAGCTCTGCTGAAATCAAACCAAGCACTTTGGACAATTTGCCCCCAGAGGAAATCTGAACAACTTTTGTCGTATATTTCTGAGAGATTCTCGATTACAGAAAATCGATTAATATTGTTTTATTAACACTAACATTAAGATATTATTGCGTCTTCATCCGGACAAATGTTGTCACAAGAAAACCGTCGCCGGCCGTCAACAACGGGCTTCATTTCACAAGCAGCGCTTGTTGACCCACATCACGCCAAAACTCATCAGAAATGCTACTTCCCTGATTTATTTATTTACCACCCCCTCCCCTTTTTGTTCTCTCTCGGCCCATCACTTTGCCTGTTCTCCATCTCCATCTGGTGCTCCCCTCCCCCTTTCTTTCTCCCTAGGCCTCCCGTCCGATTATCCTTTCCCTTCTCCAGCTCGGTATCCCTTTTGCCAATCACCTTTCCGGCTCTCAGCTTCACCCCACCCCCTACGGTCTTCTCCTATCATTTTGAATTTCCCTCTCACCCTCCTACTTACAAATCACTTACTATCTTTTCTTTCAGTTAGTCCTGATGAAGGGTCTCGCCCGAAACGTCGACAGTGCTTCTTCCTATAGACGCTGCCTGGCCTGCTGTGTTCCACTTTGTGTGTGTTGCTTGAATTCCAGTATCTGCAGAATTCCTCGTGTGTGGATAGAGATGCATTGTTTAAAGCGCAGATGATGAGGAATGGCTTTAGCTGGAGAGTGGTGAATCAGTGGAACTATTTCCCACAGGCAGCTAGGGAAGTTAAGTCCTTATTTATATTTAAGGCAGTTTGATAGACTCTTGATTGGTCAAGGCAAGACGGATAAGGAGATTAGTCAGTAGACTGGGGCTGTGGGGTAAAATGAATCAGCATAATGAAATGGCGGAGCAGACCCGATGGGCCAAATGGCCTAACTCTGCTCCTATATCTTCCCGTATTATGGTCCTATTGCACGTGACAGAGGCTTGTTTAGGGAAACCCTTTGCTTCTAGAGATCACAAAGCCAGTAAATCCAACTGAACTATGGAAAAACAGTGCACCGTGTTGAGATTCTAAACTGGAGAAATCTATCAGAAAGGATTTGACGTGTGGATTGGGAGCAGCAATTTTCTGGCAAATCTGTACGTGGTAAACAGGAGACCTCCAAAAGGGAAACTATGAGAGTTCAAAGCCTGTACGTGGGAAACAGGAGACCTCCAGAAGGGAAACTGTGAGAGTTCAAAGCCTGTACGTGGTAAACAGGACACCTCCAGAAGGGAAACTGTGAGAGTTCAAAGCCTGTACGTGGTAAACAGGAGACCTTCAAAAGGGAAACTATGAGAGTTCAAAGCCTGTACGTGGGAAACAGGAGACCTCCAGGAGGGAAACTGTGAGAGTTCAAAGCCCGTATGTGGTAAACAGGAGACCTCCAGAAGGGAAACTGTGAGAGTTCAAAGCCTGTACGTGGTAAACAGGAGACCTCCAGAAGGGAAACTGAGAGTTCAAAGCCTGTACGTGGTGTTACGTAACCCCATAACCAGGTAACTTACCAGCAAATATAGATGGATCAGCTGAGTTGGATGCTACTATTTTCAAACTTTTTATTCAAAAAGGGGCACAAGCGTATGGTTAATACAAAACATTCAAATCATATACATCGTCAAAACTCAATCCAAAACACCGGTGTAATAATAATCAATCAGAAATAAGCTCTACAGTTGTCTAGCGGTAATACTGAGTCCAATTGAAATATAAAGAGTCACTCAGAAGTTTGCAGGCTTTTCCCTTTCGGGAACCGCTGGGGTTTTCACGTTGTAGAGAGAGAGAGATGATTTAGAAAAGATGAACACTTGCCCGTTGTCTTTGCAGAGCAAATCCTTGGAATCAGGGGAGCAGGCTTCCCCGTTGTTAGATAGATAGATAGATAGATAGATAGATAGATAGATAGATAGATAGATAGATAGATAGATAGATAGATAGATAGATAGATAGATAGATAGATAGATAGATAGATAGATAGATAGATACTTTATTCATCCCCATGGGGAAATCCAACTTTTTTTCCAACGTCCCATACACTTGTTGTAGCAAAACTAATAACATACAATACTTAACTCAGTAAAAAAATATGATATGCATCTAAATCACTATCTCAAAAAGCATTAATAATAGCTTTTAAAAAGTTCTTAAGTCCTGGCGGTTGAATTGTAAAGCTTAATAGCATTGGGGAGTATTGACCTCTTCATCCTGTCTGAGGAGCATTGCATCGACAGTAACCTGTCGCTGAAACTGCTTCTCTGTCTCTGGATGGTGCTATGTAGAGGATGTTCAGAGTTTTCCATAATTGACCGTAGCCTTCTCAGCGCCCTTCGCTCAGTTAAAAGCAGTCTTTCGTTGGTTCTAGCCACAGATTCAAAAGTCGGAATCTAACGCACGTGGCTTCCTTCAAAATGGCTTCCCGCTCCCACGGGAATCAGTATCGTGCTTCCTTGGTGCGTCCTTGGTGCGTCTGAGGGTTTCCCCCCCTCAGACCCTCCTTTATCTTCTTCACGGGATCGCAGGTGTCAATCAAGGTTGCAGGTAATGCGATCTCTCTCTCAATCAGCCCACTTTGCCCGAGGACTTTTCACGTGGTCTCCATGAGACAATAGTCAATGTCACCTTTATTCTGCTTCTTGGGAGAACGTGGTCTTCCGCACGTCTCTCTCTCTCTCCCATTTTCCTGTGTCTATTCAGCACGTCTATATTAACTTTTGTGTGGATGCCGTTGTCCCTGTTAGAACTGTTCACTGCTATCCCAATAATAAGCCCTGGATCACTAGTCACATCAAAGGCCTCCTAAACCAGAAGAAGAGGGCCTTTAAAGATGGTGATCGGTTGGAGCTTAAAAGAGTTCAGAAGGAACTCAGAGTACAGATAAGGGGGGCAAAGGAGCAGTATAGGAGGAAGCTAGAACAAAAGCTGCAGAAAAAAAGCATGAAGGAGGAGTGGGATGGGATGAAGATCATCACCGGATGCGGTGCAAAGCGGGGGGGCAAACATAAGTGGAGATGTGGAGAAAGCGAACCAGCTGAACAACTTCTTCAATAGGTTCGACAGCACAATCTCATCCTCACCGCAGAACTCCACACCAGGCTTGTCTTTCTACTTGTCCTCCCTCTTACTTCCCTCACAGGAAAATAGCCACTCACAGGAGACCTTGCCCACGCCCAGGATTATAGCTGCACAGGTGGAAGGTCAACTGAGGAAGATCTGTACCAGCAAGGCGGCTGGACCGGATGGAGTTTCCCCATGATTACTGAGGGCCTGTGCGACTGAGCTGGGAGAACCACTACAGCGCATCTTCAACATGAGCCTGGAGCAGAGAAGAGTACCCAGACAGTGGAAAACATCCTGTATTGTCCTGGTACCGAAGAAACCACAACCAAAGGAGTTGAATGACTTCAGACCTGTTGCCTTGACGTCGCACGTGATGAAGACCATGGAGCGGCTGATAATACAGAATCTGAGGCCACAAACCAGGCACGCCCAGGATCCTCTTCAGTTTGCGTATAAGGAGAAGGTGGGAGTGGAGGATGCTATCATGTATTTGCTGCACAAATCACTCTCCCACCTAGATGGGGTCAGTTGTGCTGTGAGGATTACATTCCTTGACTTCTCTAGTGCCTTTAACACCATCCAGCCCAAGATCTTAAGGCACAAACTAACGGAGATGGGAGTAGACTCTCACATGGTGGATTGGATAGTGGACTACTTGACAGATAGACCTCAGTATGTGCGGTTGGGAGACTGTAGGTCTGACACGGTGGTTAGCAGCACAGGAGCGCCGCAGGGAACCGCACTCTCTCCGGTCCTGTTCACCCTGTACACATCAGACTTCCAATATAACTCGGAGTCCTGCCATGTGCAGAAGTTCGCTGATGACACGGCCATAGTGGGGTGTGTCAGGAATGGACAGGAGGAGGAGTATTGAAAACTGATACAGGACTTTGTGATATGGTGCAACTCAAACTACCTGCGTCTCAATATCACCAAGACCAAGGAGATGGTGGTGGACTTTAGGAGATCTAGGCCTCATATGGAGCCAGTGATCAGTAATGGAGAATGTGTGGAGCAGGTTAAGATCTACAAGTATCTGGGAGTACAGTTAGACGAGAAGCTAGACTGGACTGCCAACACAGATGCCTTGTGCAGGAAGGCACAGAGTCGACTGTACTTCCTTAGAAGGTTGCCGTCATTCAATGTCTGTAGTGAGATGCTGAAGATGTTCTATAGGTCAGTTGTGGAGAGCGCCCTCTTCTTTGTGGTGGCGTGTTGGGGAGGAAGCATTAAGAAGAGGGATGCCTCACGTCTTAATAAGCTGGTAAGGAAGGCGGGCTCTGTCGTGGGCAAAGTACTGGAGAGTTTAACATCGGTAGCTGAGCGAAGGGCGCTGAGTAGGCTACGGTCAATTATGGATAACTCTGAACATCCTCTACATAGCACCATCCAGAGACAGAGAAGCAGTTTCAGCGACAGGTTACTATCGATGCAATGCTCCTCAGACAGGATGAAGAGGTCAATACTCCCCAATGCCATTAGGCTTTACAATTCTACCGCCAGGACTTAAGAACTTTTTAAAAGCTATTATTAATGCTTTTTGAGATAGTGATTTAGATGCATATCATATTTTTTTACTGAGTTAAGTATTGTATGTAATTAGTTTTGCTACAACAAGTGTATGGGACATTGGAAAAAAGTTGAATTTCCCCATGGGGATGAATAAAGTATCTATCTATCTATCTATCTATCTTTCTCTCTTGGGTCAGTTGACCCCCCCTCGACTAGGGCTTTTGCGATTCTCACAAAGGAGGGGGCCGAGGGCATAACAGTGGGTAACAGGAGACCTCCAGAAGGGAAACTATGAGAGTTCAAAGCCTGTACGTGGTAAACAGGAGACCTCCAGAAGGAAAACTGTGAGAGTTCAAAGCCTGTACGTGCCTCTCAGAATAAGAGCTAAGTGTATCCGTTTGGGGAAACCGAGGTTTTCAAAAGATATTGAGGCCTTGGTAAAGAAAGAAAATGCAGGTGCATGACAGGTATAGATAGTTAGAAACCAATGCGGTATATATGGGGTCGAGGCAACATAAGAAAATACTTGAGAAAGATACCAGAATGTTTAAAGGAAGGCATGAATTTGCCGTAGCAGACAAGGTGATGGAGAATCTTATGGGATTATACTGATATTTGCAGAACAAAATGATCATCAGGGACAAAATTGACCCTCTGGATTATCAATTTATTGCAACTTATGCATGCAGACAAACAAGATGGGGGAGATTTTAAATGGTTTATTTGCATCTGTGTTATCTCAGGAAACGGACACAGAATCTACCGAAGTGAGGCAAAGCAGCAGTGACGTCATGGACCCTGGACAGAATGCGGAGGAGGAGGAGTTTGCGGATTTGAGGCAAATTAGGGTGAATAAATCCCCAACGTGAGACAAGTTGTTCCCTTGGATACTGAGAGAGGAAATTACAGAAATTGTAGGGGTCGTAGCAGACATATTGAAAATACGCTTAGGAACAGGAGAGGCACCGGATGATTTTATGCTCACCTCACATTCGAATTACCTGCTGTTGTTTTCACGATGTCTTTAAATAAATCAACCCGCGGCAGTCTCGACCGCGACATGACACAATATAAAGAACTATATCAAGGGGGAGGTGAAGGGCAGGGTGTGTGTGTGGAAGTTCGTGAGGGGGGGCTGAAGATGTGTTTCCCTCTGTGGGTAGGTTGAGAGAATGAGAAGCAGCGAGAGAGAAAGATGGAAAGAGGGGAGAGAGACTGTGTGTGAGGAGAGGGGAGGAAAGGAGGGAGAGTGGAAGGGACAAAGAGCGGGGTAACTAGAGGGGGCGAGAGCTTGAGTTAGAAGAGATGAGTGTAAAAGAACTGGATGATGAAGGACGGTGAGACGGTGAATAACAGGTAGAGAGCGGGGAATGTGATAGGACTGGCAGCTCAATATTCCGCAGTTCTGTTATTTCAGACACAACAAAGTTGGAGGGCGGGGTAATTAAAGGGGCTGGTGGCGTCACTAGTCATGCAAAAAAAATCATGATTACTCAGTCAGGCCAGACTGGAGACCTTGTCCACATACAACACAGAAAAATACAGCACAGCAGCAGGACATGCGACCAAAATGTTGTGCCGAACAAGCTAAAATGCAAATCACTACATCCTTCGACGTACGTCATGTCCATATCTTCCGAACTTCCTTACATCTATGTGCCTACCCAAACTTCTCCTAAAGGTCTCTAATGTATTTGCCCCTACCACCAAACCAGGTCATTTACAAACAGCACAAACAACAGAGGCCCCAGCGCCGATTGCTGCAGACTCTCCTCATTACAGACCTCCCGCTCGAATGTCCCTTCAACCACTACCACCTGTCTTCTATACGCAATACAGTTCCGAATTCAGGCAACCGATTCACTCTGGACTTTCCCTTGTCCCCTTCACAAACAGAACAGCAAGATTGGCCACTGGCCAGTCCTTCGGGACCTTGCCTGTGGCAAAAGACGACAAGGATACTGGTGAAGGGGCCGGCAATCTCATCTCTCGTCCCCTTCAATAACCCGGGGCTAATTAACCCTTGGGTCCGATTCACCTTAATACTCACCTTAATCGACAAGTGTCAATTGGAACAGCTTGTTTTCTGGAAAGAAAATATACTATGCTAGTGGGAGAACATCAAAGGTAAAATTTTGAGAGTTTAAGCTTTTCTGGGTCTGTCAGAATAAAAAGAAAAAGTAACACTTTTTGGGAATCTTGATTTTCAAGAGATATTGAGCCCTGGTAAAAAGAAAAATTTAGGTGTGTGTGATGCAGAGGCAGGTTGGAATAAATGTGGTATCTATGGATTATAGGAATAACAGTGAAAGTTTAAGAAAGAAATCAACATCTCTATAAGATGGCATGAGGTTGCCCTAGCGGATAAGGTGATGGAAATTCGATGGGATTATACAGATATTTTAAGAACAAAGGGATTGCAAAAATAAAATTAACCTCTGGATTTTTACAATGGTAATTTAGACGCGGAGACAAAAGAAAAACAATGCGGGCGATCTGAAATGGAGTTTTTATATCTGTGTTTACCCAGGAAACGGACAGAATCTATAGAAGTGAGACACAGCAGAAGTAGGTCATAGACGTGATACAGATTACAGAGAGGACGTGCTTGCTCATTGAAGCACATTAGAGTGGATAAATCCCATGAGTCTGACAAGTTGATCCCTCAGACCCCGAGGGAGGCAAGTGCGGAAAGTGCAGGGGCCATAGCTGATATGAGGGAGATGTGGGGGCAGCGAGAAAGGGTGCCAGAGGAATGGGGCAGAGGGTCATGAAAGGCGTAGGGGAAGAGTGGGATAGGCGAGAGGAGAGAGCATGAGGAAAAAGGAGAGCGAGGGTGAGAGAAGGGTAGGAGACCAGGGAGGAGGGAGGAGTAAGGTGTAGGGAGAGTGAGGAATATGAGTAGTAGTGAGGGAGAAACAGATGGCGTATGAGACAGGATTAGGGAGATTGAAAGGGGGAGGGGAAATAACGGGGGCGAGGAGGGGCTGAGGGAGTGGGATGCAGAAGGAGAGGTGTGCATCGAGGAGAAATCGGTGTGTGATCGGGGTAGCGAGCAAGGAGGGATGTGACTGAAGATGCGTGAGATGGTCTGCAGGGAGGAAGGGGTGGTGGATTCTGCATCGAAGAAACAGGGTGACGAAGTCGGACTGCGAAGAACAACGAGTGAGTGAGATGGTATCAATGGTGACAGTGAGCGAGACGGGTTGGAGGCAGAAGGAGGGAACGTGTGGGGTACGGAGGGGCAGGAGGGTGAGCATAACGGTGATGGAGAGAAACAGAGTTGAGGTTGACAGGTGGCGAGGTCAGAATTATTGGAACAAGTATTTATTTATCCACAATGGCAAGGATGTTGGTCATGGCTTTTCACGAGTCACTGAACAAATTCAGTGTGAGATTGGGGTTCCTGGTCTTGGGACACCACAGCGGGGATGTTCAGCAGGCAAAGTTCCTGGTCTTGGGACACCACAGCGGGGATGTTCAGCACGCAAGGTTCCTGGTCTGCGATTCGACACGGGAATTCTCAATAAACGATTCATTCTCGGTCTCTGGATCTTATCGCGCACCATTCCAGGCTTTACCACGCATGATTCTCATTCTCTGTATCCCACAGCAGGAGATTCACTGTGCACAGTTCCCGGTCTCCAGGTCGAACGTGTTAACCTGTCGAGTCCCATTGATCTGCTCTCCATCCCCTCACATCCATGTTCCACGAAAAAAATGCGATGCTTATGGAGTCGAGGAAAAGCAAGATAACATGGAGAAAGAAAATATGAAGGCTAAAAGGTGGGGTAAGGTTGCTTTGCAGAGAAGATGAGTAGGAATCCTAAGGGATTATACAGGTATTTGAAAAGCAAAAGGATTGCAGGGGACACAAATGATCCTCTGGATTATCAGAATGGTAATCTGTGCGTGGAGACAAAAAAGATGGAGGAGTTCCGAAGTGGATGTTTGCACCTGTGCTCACTCATAAAAAGGACACAGTATCTGCGGAAGTGAGGCCATGGATGTTGTACACGTTACAGATCAGGAGGTGCTTAGACAAATTAGGGTTGATAAATCCTCAACGACTGACAGGTTGATCCCTTGGACCCTGATGGCAGCGTATACGGAAATTGTAGGGATGCAGCGGATATGTTAAAATTATGTTTAGCGACAAGAGACCGACCAGAGGATTGGAGGATAAGTATTCTTGTTCCACTTTTTAGGAAAGGCACCAAATTTAAACTAGAAACTTATAGGCCAGTGCTCTTCATATCTGTAGTGGAAGGAATTGGATGGACCAGAATAGTTAACATTTGAACAAACAGGCCTGTTTTGGGACTTCGTGTTTTCTAGAAAATCCTATAGGTTTTTTTTTGAAAAGGAATGTTAACAGGAAAATTGATGAAGGGAAGGCATTGGGTATTTTCTACATGGACTTTAGTAAGGCTTTTGACAAGATCTCACATCGGATGATGGTCAATCAAGTTCATTCTTCGGGCATTGGCGTTGTTAGGAGAAGGCAAACAGTGGGAGTGTCGTGGTTTCTCGTGCCCCACAAACGACCAGGAGACGCAGAAGATTCTTCAAGAAGTATTAAACTTTAATTTGCAAATCAAAGCTGAGACAGTCAGTGAGCTAGTCGCTGATTGCCCACCGATCCTTGTACATAGCATTTTTTATAGCAATCTCCTGGTTTAGTTGCATTAGCATATCCAATCGGTCTATAGGTACAAGTACATCCGCCACTATTGTTTCTACCTATTGACTTAATCATGTTCTAATCTACATCTCTTAGCTACCTCTCATTAACACACCATTGTCTTCTACATTCTTAAGATTTCATTCTCCTACTAAATTGGGTACATGCATAGCAAATAGCAAGTTCAAACTACATAATCTACATCAAAGCTGACTACATAGCTTTGGTTACACAGCAAACAATGCAACTTTTGTACTCCAATAGTAGTAGATGGTTGCCTTTCTGACTGGAGACCTGTGACTGGTGGAATGTCGCAGGGATCGGTGCTGATATCCGTTGTTGTTTGTCACCTATATCAGTGATATGGATGATAATCTGATTAACCGGATCGGCAAATTTGCGGATGACAGCGAAGTTTGAGATGCATTTGACAGCGAGGAGGACTATCAGAGCTTGCAGAGGAATTGGCATCAGGTGGGGAAAACGGGCTGAAAATGGCAGATGGAATTTAATGCAGGCCTGCGAGTTGTTGCTCTTCGGTATGATCAACGAGGATAGGTCCTACACGGTGCATGGTAGGGCACTAAGAACTGCGGTAGAACAAGGGCGCCTGGGAATACAGGTCCACATTTCATTGAAAGTTGCGGCACACCTAGACAAGGTAGTAAAGAAATGTTTGGCACGTTGTCCTTCATAAGTTAAAGTATTCAGTACAGGAGACTGCGTGAGTTAAGAAGGTTATGAGGCCTAATTTGGAGTATTATGAACAGTTTACGTCACCTACCCACAGGAAAAATGTAAATAAGATTGACAGAGTACAACGACAATTTACAAGGATGTTATTGTGACTGCAGGACCCGAGTTATAAGGGAAGATTAAAGAAGGTTACGACTTTGTTCATGAAACGCAGAAGATTTGGGAGAGATTTAATGAAGGTCTACACAGTCATGAGGGGTATAGATAGGTTACATGGGGCAGAGGGATGGGGGGAGAGTGAGTATTAGGTCAGGCGATAGAGGGAACTGAGTCCCATTTTTAATTAGCACACTACTACTCCCCACCCCACCCTGGTAGCTCATTTTCAATCAGCCCATCACCACGCCCCCTTGGTAAAACTTCTGGCCATTTGGAATAGCCGAATTTTAAGAGAAGCAAATTCAACAAGTATTTCCGGCAGGATGTGAATCAACAATCACTGCTTGTGAAACGAAACCCGCTGTTAACCGTGGGCGAGGGGATTTCTTGTGACAACAATTGTCCGGATGGAAATACAATAATCTCTCAATGATGGAGTCTATAAATGTTAATAAACTCCACAGAATCGAGAGGCGCTGAGAAAATCATTGGCTATATTTTTTCCCAAATGAGTTGGAATATGTAGTCGAACGTGTCTGCTTTAATTTCAGCAGAAAGGCGGCTCCCTGTACCTGAACAGGTGAGGGACGCTTGAGTTGAAACTGTACCTTTGCGGGCAGGACTGTTTACACACGGGGCGGAGCTCAGGCCCGCCCAGAACCCGGACTGGATCAAATCCGCAGCCTGGGACACGCTGAGTTAAACAGAGAAACTCCGCCCCACTGGTTGCGATGAAAGAAAAAGGAGAGATCCACACGGAAATCCGGACAGAAAGGTTAACGCAGCCTGTTTGTTTTCCTCTTTAGGGTTGCTACATTGATCCCACACCCGCCTCCTCCCGCTGTCAGACCCGTCCTGAGCCGGTGAGAATTAGTGTGACCCGGACTGCGGCAGTCCCGCTCTATCCCGGCTCACCCGGCCCTGTCCATCTGTAATGAGCAACGGACACATCACAGCCGAGTGGCCTCGGGAGCAGCAGCTCAGACTCAACTTTCCGTACAGGGTGAGCACACCAGTGCAGGACCATTGTCGATCACCCGGGTAGTCAGACTGTGATTTCCCGGGACCACACTGAACGCCGTCCGGTTAAACATCAGAGGTAAGTGTTGTCTATGATTCTGCACAGCTATTCAGCGTTTACAGCGAGGCTCGGCTTTGATCGGAATCGGGAGTGAATTTAGTGGGAGAAGGGAGTCCTGAAATGTTCATGTTAACGAGACAATCATTGTCCAAATGGATTAAGAGAAACGATGCCGTTGCCTTCAACTAGAATTACTCTCCAGGGTGGTTTCTAATGAGTGGGAACTGAAGGCATCTTTCACCCCGATAGTGACATGTGAAATCCCATGGGGTAGTGACTCATCACCGGTCTCTCTCTCCCTCATTAAAACACAACTACTTAAAATAACAGGACGAGATCCCAGTTATATTACAGGATGTCGCTTTTGGGAATGCCTCGGTTCGATTTATTTGAAGAAAGCCTGAAAATTATTTTAGCACATCTCCAGATGAAGCGAGTGTGAGATTAAAAGCAAAATGCTGGAAACTCGCTGCAAAGTAACTGGTAACGTTGTGGGATCGAGACCACACGTGATGTTCTGTGCAGCACGTCATTGGGACTATCTCTTCCTGTAGCAGAAAGGGTTAAACTTCCTTCAGATTTGAAGGGCAGTGTTTTATCCAACCGGTTGGATTTAGTTTCTGCAGAGCGGCCGCTCCCTGTTCTGAGGAACGTGTACGAGCAGGCAAATACTTGCACGCAGACCCTGAGCTCCGAGTCTCACAGAACAAGCCGCACCTTCCCAATCAGTCAGTCATTTGGCCGCTTGCCCTTTCCATTCCAGTCCTAATGAAGGGACTCGGTCCGTAACGTCGACTATTGACACCCATCCATAGATGCTGCCTGACCTGCTGAGTTCCTCCAGTATTGTGTGTGTTGCCATGGTTACGAGAGATCCGTGTGGGGCAGTGGGCGGGGCTATTTGTCAGAAACGACACACGGTATCCACACTCACAGAATATTCTTGGGGAAATACGGTGAGAATAATTCAGCTTCTGATATTTATTTCGGATCTTTATTTCCAATTAGCCAGTCTTCTGTGCATCGGATCAGCGGTCAAGGAGATATTTTAAGCAACTTTTGTCTGTGGTGCTTTTTGTCTTCCGACTGTTACCTATCTGCACAATTTACATTTTCCACAAGTTAAGTAAAGATTAAGAACAGCTGTAGAACAATGATCGCCTGTTTCAAAGCAAAGATACGAGATCCGTCCAGCAAAACACCTGCATCGTTTTCAGAATGTCTTATTTCAGACGAATATATGGATTGTTCCTGTGCCGATTGGGAGAGTTCTGAACTCTTCTCCTCAATGACCAGTGGGAGCAAAGTCTTTGACACAGTTTACGGCCGATATTGTTGATAAGCAGCGGGTTTGAAGTGTTTCAGGGATGGACAGGGGTGGGGGTGGGGGTGGAGAATGCGTAATGACATTTTAGATCAGATATGACGTGGCTTCATGATCTGCAGCAGCACATTCGAGCGGCCGTGTGGTCCAGTTCTACGTATTGGTATGTTGACACGAGAAGCTCCGACAATTTATTCCGTGCAATTAACTATAATGACAGCATGTGAAGAGGGATATGATTTTATTATAGGGTTGAACTGGAAACAAATATAAATCGATTAATTTTTTAATATCCAGTTTTGTGCGTTGATTATTTCCCCCTGCTGATAAATAATCAACACACAAAGCTGGAATTTAAATAATTTAATTTATAATTAAGGTGAGGGGCTCACGCTGAGACGATTTGGGGAACCTTGTTGCCCGTCATCTGCCAGACAACCGTCGTCAGGAGACGTGCGAGTTATTTAGCTCCATTGGTGCCGAAGAGTGTCAATCTCTGCCTCATCTCAGACTGAACTCTCCGCGCAGGTTAAGCACCCTGGTTCAGATCCACTGCCGCCCACCCGGGAAGTCAGAGTGAGGTAACCCGGGACCACACCGAACGCCATCCGGTTACAGCATCAGAGGTAAGTGGTGTCTCCTATATCAGGTTATAAGTTTTATCTGTTTCCCCGCAGGGCAAAGGGTTGAGTGAAATATGAAAGCGACTTTGATCATACCCAAACGAGAGTGAGTTGTTGGGTAAATTGGAGTTTGCGCGGATAGGGAGCAGCTGACACACAGAACCAAGTCTCACAGAACCACAACCCCCTTCTCCCTAATCAATCAAACATCTGGCCCTTCCCCCTTCCTTTCCAGTACTGATGGAGTACTGATAAAGCTGTTCACCCTCTCAACCCCAGATCCACTGATGTCAAAGGGGGTCAGCCTGTCTCCATTCCTCCTGTAGTCCACAATCGGCTCCTTAGTTTTGTGACAATGTGGGAGAGGTTGTTTTGTTGACAAAAGACAGATGCTGCTCAGACGTCAGGGCATGGAATTATGATATTGTAGCCATTACTGGAATTTGGTTTCACCCAACAGTCTGAGGGATTTAGAGGAACCTATTTATAGAGAGATCGCAGACTATGCCAAGAAACAATTTTTCATTTAGTAAGTGAATTTAACTTTCCATATATTGACTGGGACTCCCGTACTGTAAAAGGACTAGATGGGGTAGAGGCGTCAAAAGTTCCCTTAATCAGTACGTAGAGTTCTCGACGTAGAGGTTAGGAAATGATCCAGGGCTAGAGACATATATTAGTGTTTGGGGACACTTTGTGTCTAGTGATCATAATGCCATGAGATTCCAAGTAAGTACGGAAAGACAGAGGCCTGGACCTCTCTTGAGATTCCAAATTGCAGAAAGCTCAATTTTAAGGATTTGACAAGTGTGGATTGGGACAGAATGATTTTTGGCAAAGGAATACTTGGTAAGTGGGAGGCCTTCAGAAGTGAAATATTGAGGATGTCTAGTTTGTATATGCTTGCCTAAATAAAAGTTGAAAGGGAACTGGTGCAGGTTACCTTGGTTTTCAAGAAATATTGAGGCCCCGGATATTTTGTTCCTCTAAATGCCTCAGACTGTTGGGTGCAGCCAAGAGTCATTAATGACTACATCATTGCATCATGACAACATGACTACATCATTCCACGCCGTGAGCTCAGTTGACATTTTTAGTGGTCTTCTGTTGGTTTCTGAAAGCTTCCCAACGGGTTTTGCTCGTTTGTTTGCCCTTTCTTTGGCTTTTATGCTGGCTTTGGTTTCTCATTTCAACCACAGTTGTGTCCTCCTGCCTTTCCAATGCTTCCACTTCTTTGGGATGTATCTACCACGCACCTCCTAAGTTGCTCCCAGAAACTCCAGCCATTGCTGCTCTGTCGTCACTCCTACCAGATTCTCCTTCCAGTCAAGTCTGACCAGCTTCTCTGTCACAGAAACATGGAGAAGATCAGAACAGAAACATGTCCACTCTGGACGATCAGAATGGTAATCTATACGGGAGACAAAATGGATGGGGGTGGTTTTAAATAGTAGTTTTGCATCTGTATTTACACAGGAGATGGACACAGAGTCTATAGAAGTGAGGCAAGGCAGCATCAACTTCAGGGACCCTGTACAGATTACAGAGGTGGAGGTGTTTTCTCTCTCAAGGAAAATTAGCGTGGATCAATCCCCAGGGCCTGGCAAGTTGTTCCCCAGGACCCTGCATAAGATAAGTGCAGAAATTGTCGAGGCCTAAGCACAGATATCTAAATCATCCTTAGTGACAGGTGAGGTACTGGAGGATTGGAGGACAGCCAATGTTGTTCCTCTGTTCAAGAAAGGTTCTAAAAATAAACGAGGAAATTGACATCAGTAGTGGGAAACTTATTGGAACATTTGTGCAGAAACAGAATATATAAGTATTTGGATCTACGTGGATAGATGGCATGGGTTTGTGCATGGTAGGTCATGTCTAACCAATCTTCTCTCTAGTTTCTTGAGGAAGTTATCAGGAAAATGGGTGAGGGCAAGGCAGTGGATATTGTCTACATGAACTTTAGCAAGGCAATTGACGAAGTCTCATATGGGAGGTTGGTCAAGAAGATTCAGTCACTCAGCATTCAAGATGAGACAGTAAATTGGATGAGACACTGTCTCTGGCAGAATTCAGAATGTGCTAGCAGATGATTGCCTCTCTGACTGGGGGCATGTGACTAGTGGTGAGCCACAGGGATCAGTGCTGGATCTGTTGTTGTTTGTCATCTATATCAGTAATCTGGGTAATAACATGGATCGCCGTATCAGCTAATTTGTGGATGAAAACAAGACTGGGGGTTTAGCAGACTGATAGAAGATTATCGTGGCTTGTAGTGCGAACCGGACCAGGTGGAGAAATGGTGTGAGAAATGGAAAATGGAATTTAATGCAGCCAATTTCGAGGTATTACACTTTGGTAGGATCTACCAGGATAGGTCTTACACAGTGACTGATAGGGCACTGAGGAGTGTTGTTGAAGAAAGGGATGGGACAATAGGTCTATAATTCACTGAAAGCTGTGTCACAGTTGGATAGGGACAAAAAGAAAGAATTTGGCACATAGGCCTTCATAAACCGAAGTACTGAGTACAGGAGATGCATGTGATGTTGACGTTGTACAAGACAACGATGAGGCCTTATTTGGAGTATTGTGTGTAGCTTTGGTCACCATCCCCAGGAAAGATTTTAAAAAAGTTGAAAGAGTTCCGAGAAAATTCGCAAGGATGTTGCCAGGTCAGGAGGTCTTGGGTTATAAGGAGAGTTTGAACTGGACTTTATTCCTTGGAACGCAGAAGACTGAGGGGAGATTTGATGGAAGTGTACCAAATTTATGAGGGCATAGATAGTGTAAATTCAAGCTGACTTTTGCTACTAAGATTGGGTGGGACCACAACCAAACGTCATGGGTTAGGAGTGAAAGGTGAAACATTAAGGTCAACATGAGGCGAAACGTCATCATGTCATCGTGCGAGTGTGGAATGAGCAGCCAGCTCAAGTTGTGCATGGGAGATCGATTTCAGCATGTTAGAGGTTTGTACAGGTACCTGGATGGTAGCGATATGGGAGTGGGCAGATGGCCAACGAGCCTGTTTCCATCTTGTGCTTTCTATGACTGTTACAAGAACCTGAAATAATACTAATATTTATTCTAAATCCTTTGAACTGCTGTGTGGAACAACTATTCATCTCAGCAGGATATATTTACATGGCTTTAAAAATGTGGCACTTTAAATTGACAGCACATGAAAGAAAGTCAACATAGGTTAATTGTGTGAGATTGTTTCAGTTGCTCTGGGGCCAGGCACCAATGCAGCTCAGTGGAAACAGGGAATAATACCAATTCGAGAGCCAGACTGAGCCATGTCACAGTTTGGAGACAGCAGAAACATGGAAAAAAATCCAACAGCACAATACAGGCCCTTCGGCCCACAAAGCTGTGCCGAACATGTTATTACCTGAGAAATTACCCAGGGGTAGCCATAGTCCTCTAATTTTCTGAGCTCCATATACCTGCCCAGGATCCTCTTAAAGACCCAATTGTATCCGCCTCCACCACCGTCGCCGGCAACCCATTCCACACACGGACCACTCTCTGTGTAAAAATCTTACGCCTGATAACTCGCCGGCACCGATTCTTATAGAGACAGGAGGAGCATCAGAGAATTTCATGGGCATTCCATTTCCCAGCACTGTGCCCAGTTAGAAGGTCATTTCTCTCTCCAACTTGGGTTGACCTTCACTGTAACAGTGTGATGTCAGATCACACCTCGGCGCCCAAAGTGATCTCATCTTAAATGTTGTCCTTCACCCACTGATTGATTTTGCTTTTTTTCAGGTTAAACACGGCAAGAAATTTGTCTACGGGAATCTCGAACACAACACGCCAGTCTCGCTGTGTCTGCCCAGATATTTAAAAAGTGGAACAGGGTATTCGTGCAATCATCCTTCCTGCTCATTTCACGATCCTACCTGTTTCGACTGGGAAGGGACTCGCTCGGTCATTTGACCTACAGGCATACCCGTCATTTTACACCGGGAAGCGGCCGTTCATCTGCTCAGACTGTGGGAAGGGATTCACTCGGTCATCCAACCTGCTGGCACACAAGTACCCAATTACCGACACACCAGTCGGTTTACACTAAGGAGAGGCCGGTCACCTGCTGAATTTGTGGGGAAGGTCATCTGACGTAATGGCAGATCAGCGAGTTCACACTGGAGAGGGGCCATTCATCTGCTCAGACTGTGGGAAGGGATTCACTCAGTCATCTCACCTACTCAAACACCAGTCAGTCCACACTGGGGAGAAGCCGGTCACCTGCTCAGACTGTGGGAAGGGATTCACTAAATCATCTCACCTACTGAAACACCAGTCAGTCCACACTGGGGAGAAGCCGTTCACCTGCTCAGACTGTGGGAAGGGATACACTCGGTCCTTTCAGCTGAAGGCACATCGGAGACTTCACACTGGGGAGAGACCATACATCTGTTTTTTGTGTGGGAAGGGGTTCACTCAGTTATCTAACCTAAAAGCACACGAGTCAGTTCACGCTGGGGAGCGGCCCTTCATCTGCTCAGACTGTGGGAAGCAATTCACTTGATCATCTCATCTGAAGGTACATCAGAGTGTTCACACTGGGGAGAGGCCGTTCACCTGCTCAGACTGTGGGAAGGGATTCACTCATTCATCCTACCTGAAGAGACACCGGGTAGTTCACTTTGGGGAGAGGTGATTCTCCTGCTCCGACTGTGGGAAGGGATTCAATCGATCATACGACCTACAGAAGCACCAACAATTTCACACTGGGGAGAGGCCGTTCACCTGCTCAGTCTGTGAGAAGGGATTCACGCGGCCATTCGACCTACAAAGACACCAGCGAGTTCACACTGGAGAGAGGCCGTTCACCTGCTCAGTCTGCGGGAAAGGATTCACTTTCGCATCTCACCTACAGACACACCAGTCAGTTCACTCCGGGGAAAGGCCATTCAGCTGCTCAGTCTGCGGGAAGACATTCACTCAGTCATCTAACCTACAGAGACACCAGCGAGTTCACAGTGGGGAGCGGCCGTTCACCTGCTCAGACTGTGGGAAGGGATTCGCACGGTCATCTAATCTACTGAGACACCAGCGAGTTCACACTGGGTAGAGGCCGATCATCTGCTCAGACTTTTGGGAGAGATTCTCTCAGCCATCTCCACCAAATGTGCATCATTGAGTTTCCACTGGGGAGAGGCCGTTCATCCGTTGTGAATGTGGGAAGGAATTCACTCAGTAATCTAACCTTGTGACAAGTGGAGTTTAATATTCTGGATCTGAGACAAATAAATTAGTTCTATTTTAAACTCTGTCTCTGGTACTTAGTGAATTTATAACATGCCTAGTGCAGAGTAGAGAGTCAACTCAGGCTAGCTGGACCCAGCCAGTGATTCTGTTCCAGGACAGTCCTTTAAATCCTCCCCGGTTGTTCCACTCTCTCTCTCCCTGTCGGATGGGTTCCAGTCACCACTCTGTGGGTGAAGAGGCTTCCCTTGAATTCCCTGCTGACTGAAGAAGACGAGCTGACTGCAGTTCTGTCTGAAATGTTCTTCACCCCTCTCATCTCTGGACTGAGGAAGAATGACTTTGGTAGTTAACCTCCTTAATCACGAATCATTTCCACATTATGTGTCATTTTCCCTGCTTCTAAAAGTTGTTGAAAACACCCCTGTCCTTTAAAGACTGAAAGCAGAATGGAAAACCATCTGTTGGATGTTCAACGAAGCAGGGTCAGAAACCCGAGGGGTGTCTGCACAGGGCAGAGTTTGGGGCTCTGGATTATGAACGTATGATGATGAGAAGGGAAGCAGCAGCGGGGCGTGGCAACGAATGACAGAGTAGCAACATTTGGAAGCTGATTGACAGAGAAAATCTTTTGTTTGTCTGACTGATGAGAGAAACAATAACTGTGGTGAGGTGCTCCACTGGTTGTGGAACATGTGTGTGTTGGGAATGGTTTTATCTATTAAGGTTGTTGTTCCTGCTTGTTTATCTTGTAGTATTATATCCGGATGGTTATTATGGATTGTCCTATCTGAAACAACGTATTGATTATCATATAATTTGTAAGATTTTGTCTCTAAAATTGGATAAGGCTTGAATTTATGGTGCCTTTATGAAGTGAGAGAGGGCATTCATGAGTTTGTATTTTAAAGATTTTGGTGAATGATATATGCCACTTGATTGTACTTTTGTAAGTAATCAGATTGAATTAAACTGCTGCAGGAGCCTGGAATGTCTTCGATTGTCTCTGGTTTCTCTTGGCATTTTCTGCACTTACTGCTTTGTTTGTTTGTTGGTAGAATCTGCGGGTAGAATGAAGGGATAGCAAATGTAAAAACAAACTCCTTGATGGAAATTGCATAGAGACCTCCAAACAGTAGTAAGTATGTGGTCCACAGATTACAATGGGAGATAGAAAATGCATACCAAAAGGGCAATATTACAAGATCACAAGACAAAGGAGCAGAAGTAGGTGAGTCTGCTCCGCCACTCCACTATATATTAATAAGAGGGTTAAAAATGAAACCAAGGCAAATTCATGTTTGATAGAGCTATTTAGAAGAAAGAAAAGTATAATTCAGATAATGGTAGTAGAATAATTCCAAGCATGTACATTAAAACAAAATGGGACAAGGAATGAGGAATAATTATATCTGAGGAAGAATGGACAATATTATGCAGTTATCAATGGAGGTATACCAGTTCACAGAAATGGACGGAGTTTGGATGGAAAACCTTGATAAGATATTTTATTACACCCTCTCAGAAATCCCATTATGATAGTTAACTTCCTGTTTGCTGGAGAAATTGTGGAAATGAAAATGCAAACCATTATCATATTTTCTGGGATTGCCCTGTTGTCAAAGACTACAGGAGTGGGATACACAATGCCCTGAAAGACGTTTTAAATGTGAAATACCCTTAGAAAGTAAGACCATATATTTTGGGTATATACCTCAAGAATGCTAACAAATAGATAAATATTTAATGAATTTCCTGCTGGTTGCTGTTAAAAAGATTTTTTTTTACCAAGAAGTTGTTATCACAGGACAGCCCAACCTTAAACGCATGAATGAAAATTACAATGGACATTTACAAAATGGAGAAGATAACAGCATCTGTTAATCATAAGATGGAACAATTTGATTCATACTGGGGGAAAATGGTTTAACTACATAACACCTCATAGACCTGATTTTATTCTCACAAATGAATGAAAATATTGTAAAAAAAAGTTCACTGCCTACTTGTACATAGTTTTCTCCTTTCACTTGTTCTTTCTTTCCTCTCTTTTCTATAAGTGTATACCTCAGATGAATATTATGTGGAGATTTGTGGCAAATATATGTGTACAGTACCTGAAATACATCTTATGGAAATGTTTGTTGATGATGAACTTCATTAAAAAAATAAATTACAATAAAAAGAGTCCCGATGAAGGGTATTGGCCCGAAATGTTGATTCCCATCCATAGATGCTGCCAGACATGCTGAGCTCCTCCAGCACTTTGTGTGCAGTTCTCTAGATTTCTAGCATCTGCAGGTCCTCTTGTTTCCCAGATACTAATATATTTCTTGAGAGAACAAGCTGGTAGTGGGGTTTGTGGCTCTGTTGGTAAAATATTAAATAAAATAATTAGAAAGAGGCGGCATAGGGTTTGAACGTGTAGAATCTGTGGGTAGGATGAAGGAATGGAAAATGTAAAAAAAAAACTCCTTGATGGGAATTGTATAGAGATTTCCAAGCAGTAGTAAGTATGTGGTCCACAAATTACAATGAGAGATAGAAAATGCGTGCCAAAAGGGCAATAGGGCAATGATACAATAGACATGGGGGATTGTCATGCAGGTGATTAGGAAAATTAGGATGTTGTTGGTCTCAAGAGGAGGAATTCCTAGAATGCCTACAAGATTTTTTTTTTTAGAGCAGCTCGTGATTGAGCTCACTTTGGGATCAGCTATTCTGGATTGGGTGATGTAACGAACCGGAATTAATTAGGTCACTTAATTTCAAAGAACCCTTAGGGACAAGTGATCTTAATACGATTAAATTCACCCTGACATTAAAGAAGGAGAAGCAAAAGTCTGATGTGGAATAATTAGAGAGGCATGAGAGAAAAATTGGTCAAAATTGATTTGAAAAGAACATGGGCAGGGATGAAGACAGAGCAGCAATGGCTGGAATTTCTGGAAGCAATTCGGAAGGCAAAGGATATGTACATCACAACGAGGAAGTAGTATTCCAAAGGGAAGTTGACAAAACCGTGGCTGATAAGAGAAACCAAAGAAAACGTAAGAACCAAGGAGAGAGCATAGAGCAAAAATTACTAGGAAGTTAGAGAATTGGGAAGCTTTTAACAACAAACAGAATGCAACTAAAATAATTAAGAAAGAAAAGTTGGAATACATCAGTGTGCTAGCTAGTAATATTAAAGAGGATACCAAATTTTTCTTCAGCTACAAATAGTGCAAAAGAGAGGCGGAAGTGGTCGGGACAACACGGGGCTGCAGAAGATGGAAATTAACTCCATTGAAGATTAGCAAAGAGGTTAGAGAGTATTTGTTATAGAGAGTGCAATGAAGATTCACCTGACTGATCCCTGGAGTGGTGCGGTCATCATATGAAGAAAGATCAAATATGATAACCCTTTCATTTAGAGAATCGAGGAGTGAGAGGAGAACACATTGAAATGCACAACATCCTTACTGGTTGAACCAGGGATCCCAGTCTCTGAAAAAGGGGGTGGACTGAAAAACTGATGCTGAACAGGTAATAATGGGGTTGGGGTGCAAAGTGATGGCAGATGAACTGAATAAGTATTGTACGTCAATCTTATCTCTCGAAGACACCAGCAGGAATATGGAAGTCCCAGATGTTAGTGCTCAGAATGTGTGAAGTTACGTTACACGGGAGAAGGTTCTTGGGAAACAGAGATGGTCTGAAGGTAAATAGGTCACCTGGACCAGATGGTGTACACCCCAGAGATCTGAAAGAGGTGACTGAAGAGATGTGGAGGCATTAACAATGATTTTTTCAAGAATCGTTAAGGAAATAAAATCCTAATAAGTTTTTTTCCTTCACTACTCCCCCTCTCGCAGTTTCACCTATCACCGACCACTTCTTCCACCCCTTCACCCTCACACTTCTTCCACCCCTCTCATCCTCACACTTCACTACTCCCGCTCTCGCGATTTCACCTGTCACCGACCACTTCTTCCACCCCTTCACTCCCGCACTTCTTCCTCTGACGTCTCATCTTTTTTTTTCCCCCAGTCCTGATGAAGGGTCTCTGCCCGAAACGTCGACTGTTTACTATTTCCCATATGTGCTGCCTGGCCTGCTCGGTTCCTTCAGCATTTTGTGTTTGCGTTGCTTCGATTTCCAGCATCCACAGATTTTCTCCTGTTTTGGATAAAACCGAAAGCGGGGTCATATAATATAGCAAGAAAACTGTGGGAAGTTAGAGGATTGGAAAGCTTTTAGATAACCAACAGGAGACAACAAAAAACACACAGGAGAGACAAGATGATAAATTAAGGTACGTGAGCCAATAATATCAAGTATCAGAAGTTGCTCAGATATATAAAGAGTAAAAGAGAGGCAAGAGTTGATATTGTACCGCTGGAAGATGATGCTGGTGAGTTAGTAATAGAGCAAAGAAATAGCGGCCGAATGTAATAAGTATTTTGTGTCAATCTTCACTGTGTAAAACACTAGCAGGATAAGACAATAAGACATAGGAGCAGAATTAGGTCATTCAGCACATCAACCCTGCTCCGCAATTCTATCATGGCTGATCCCAGTTCTCACTCAACCCCATGCACCTGCCTCCTCGGCATATCCTGTAATGCCCTGACTGATCTGTAAACTGTTAGCTTCTGCCTAAAGTGCACCCACAGACTTGTCCCCCACCGCCGTCTGTGTCAGAGAATTCCACAGATTCACTGCTGTCTGACTAAATAAAATCCTCTTTAACTACTCTAAAAGGTCGCTCCTCAGTTTTGAGGCTGTGCCCTCCGTTATGGCTACCCCCACCATACGAAAAGTCCTTTCCTCATCCACGCTATCCAGCTCTTTCCACATTCCGTGTGATTCAGTGAGATTTAACACCCCCGACCCACATTTATTTAATATAAGTCAGTGCAGGAGTACAGGCCCAAGGCTGGAAACGCTCCTCGTATCTTAACCCCTTCATTCCCGGAATCATGTTCTTGAACATCCCCTGGACTCTTTCCAACGACAACACACCTTTTCTGAGGTATGGGTCCCAAATATTCTAAGTGCGGCTTAAGTAGTGTCTTATAACCACCAGTATTATCTCCTTGCTTAGCTATTCTACATCAGTTTAAGTAAATGCCAGCATTGCATTTGCCTTCTTTACCACAGGCTCAACCTGTAAATTAACCTTCTGGGAGTCTTGCCCGAAGACTCATATTTCCTTCTGTATTTCCGCTTTTGAAGTTTTTCCCAGTCAGATTCACCATTGTTCCTTTTCCCAAAATGCATTATCGTACATTTCGAAATATTGCATTACATCAGTCACTTTTTGCCCGTTTTTCAAATTTGTCTGTGTCCTGCTGCAATCGCATTGCTTCCTCAACATTACCAACGCCTCCACCAATCTTTGTATCATCCGCAAACCTTGCCACAAAGCCATCGGTTCCATTATCCAAATAATTGACAAACTGTGTGAAAAGTAGCGGACCGAATACTGACCCCGGAAGACCACAAGTCACTGCTGGCCAACCAGAAAAGGCCCCTTTTATTCCCACTCGCTGCCTCTTGGCTGTCAGCCATTCCTCTATCCATGCCAGTATTTATTCTGATTTTTATCCTGTCGAGCAGTCTCATGTGTGACACCTTATCAGATGCCTTCTGAAAATCCAAGTAAATGATATCCGCTGCCTCTCGTTTGTCCATCCTGCTTATGACTTCCTCGAAGATCTGTAACAGATTTGTCAGGCAAGATTTCCGTATGCAGAAACTATGAGGTTAAGCTAACTGGACTATAATTTGCTTTCTTTTGCCTTCCTCCCTCCTCAAAGAGTAAAATGACTTTTGCATTCTTCTGGTCCTCCGGGACCATGCCAGGATCCAGTGATTCTTGAGAAGTCATGACCACTGCATCTGTTATCTCTTCAGCAACCTCTCTCAAGACTCTGGGATGTAGTCCATCTGGTCCAGGTGACTTATCCACTTTACGAACCTGAGTTTGCCTGACACATTTCCATTTGTAATAGCAATGACACTCTTTCCGGCACACTACTAGTGTGTCTTCCATGGATCTTCAAAGATTATGGGGAGAAGGCAGGAGAATGGGTTTGAGAGAGATAATCAACTGGACAGGAAGGAATGGCTGAGCAGCCTCTGTCTGATATCTCATGCCTCGGTCTGGAGAAGAGGCCAGTGAGGTTGCATTAGGGTTAGGATATTGTTAGGGTATCCACGCCTGGATTATTGTATTCAGTTACAGGAAAGAGGACGCTAAGCTAGAATAAGGGCAGAAAAGGTTTACGAGAATGCTGCCGATACTCGAGGGACAGAGTTCTGGAGAGAGGTCGGGCAGGTTGGGATTTCACACCTTGAAGTGCTGGAGATTGAGGCCGACATTATGCAGGTGTTCCAAACTATAAGTGTACAGAAATGGGGAATGTGCGCAGTTGAGTGAAATCAGCCTTGTCTCCTTGTAGCGACTGAGGATGAGAGGTGACCTGATAGAGGTGTATAAGATAACGAGAGGCATTGATCGTGTGGATAGTCAGCGGTTTTTTCCAAGGGCTAAAATGGCTGCCCCAGTGGGCACAGTTTTAAGGTGCTTGGAAATAGGTACAGAGGAGATGTCGGGGTACGTTTTTACACAGCGAGTGATAAGTGCATGGAATGGGCTCCGGCAGTGTTCGTGCAGGGGGAAACGACAGGGTCTTTTAACAGCCTCCTGGATAGGTGCATGGAGCTTAGAAAAATAGAGGGCTGTGGGTAACCCCAGTAATTTATAAGGTAGGGACATGCTCAGCACAACTTTGTGGGCTAAAGGGCCTGTATTGTGCTGTAGGTTGTATATGTATTTCTGTTTATTTTTCTTCACCCCCATTTTTGTAGAATCAACAACCAGAGAGCACCGGTTTTAAGGTGAGGGGGGATTGATTTAATAGGGATCCCAGGGGAAAATTATGAATCCACTCTCCCTTCTGTTTCATTATTTAACTAACACGATGAGTGCACTCTCAGGTTGGAGGAGCAACACCTCATATTACTTCCGGGTAGCATGAGCATCGATACCTTTAACTTCTATCTCCATGTTTTCATTTCATCAACCCACACGCCAGCCTCCTCCATTCTGTCTCCTCATTGCTCTCTTCTCCACTGCGGATCGTCTTCCTCTGGTTCCCCTTTACTTTCTTCCCCATTGTCGACTCTCCTCTCCTATCAGATTCCTCCTTTTCAGCCCTTTGCATTTTCCACCTACCACCTCACAGCGTCTCACTTCATCTCCCACCTCCCCCACCCACTCACCTTCACTCTTATCTGGCTTCACCTATCATCTACCAGCTTGGACTCTCCGCTCCCCACACCATCTTATTCTGGCATCTCGCCACTTCCAGTCCCGATGAAGGGTCTCGGCAGGAAATCTCTGTTTTGATTTATCCCCCTCTATAGAAGCTACCTGACCTCCTGACTTCCTCCAACATTTTGTGTATGTTACTCTCCATCTCCAACATCTGCAGAATCTCATCGGGACAGAGAGCAGAATGCAGAGAGGACATCGGGTCTCACTAATGTCGAGGAGGCCACACCTGGAAAACTGGAAACAGTAGATGACCCCAACAAGCACGATGCTGAAAAGTTGCCTCATATGGAAGGACTGTTTGGGACTCTGACTCGTGGTGAGGAGAGTGGTTAGGGGCAGGTCTGGAACTTCATCGACTTGCAGCCCCTGGACTCCTTCTAACCGTTGCAAACCTTTCCTTTTTGTGGACAACACTGCCGCTTGGTGGTGATTTACCACAATAACAGGACCCCCTGATTTGTGGACTCCATTGTCACCAGGTGGCGCTCTGCCGCATTAACGCTGAGAGACAGAAATGTGACGCTGCAGCCTGCTGAAATATTAATTCAAGATTCAGGGTTGTTTAATTCCATTTCCAGCAGACACAAGTAAATGATGTCGAAATAATTATTACTCCGGCTCCAATACAGCACAAAAACACAATAGTAACAACATATATCCTCAGCTTATATACTGTGCACGGACTGATTGTATGTTCATAAAGTGACGCTCGGCATAGGACGCCTGCATATAAGATGACAGACAGGAAATGTTAAAGTCGAGGTGTTTGGTGTTGTGGAAGGGTGGGTTAGAGGGTAGAGATATTTATTAGCTTTACTGCTTGGGAAAAGTAGCTGTCTCAGAGGCTGGTAGTCCTGGTGAGGATCCTGCGCATCTACCCACTAATGAGAGTGAGATGAATAGTCCATGAGTGGGATGGGTGGAGGTAGATCGTGAAAATTAGATTGGTGCTTGATCTCAAGAGAGGGCATTTGGAAAATACTAATGAGATGCTTTTAGAATAGCTTGTAATTGTGCCCTCTTGAGAAATGTTGATTCTAGATTGGGTGTTGTCCAAAGAACCAAATTTGATTAGGGAGCTTATGGTAAAGGAACCATGTTGACGCTGTGATCATAACATGTTGCAATTCACCCTGCACTTTGAGAGGGGAAAGGTACAACAAGATGCATCATTATTAGTAGGGTGAGTGGAACTACGGAGGCACGGGAGAGGAGATTACTAAAGTTGATTGAAGGGGACACTAGCAGGGATGATGGCAGAATAGCAATGGCTGGAGTTGCTCCACTTGACAGCCTCAGGGTTGAAGAGAAACACATCATATTCCAACTGCATAGCTCCAACCTGAAGGCATGAATATCGATTTCTCCTTCCAGTAAAAAAATTACTGCCCACATTTCTTTCCACATTCTCCCGAGTAACGTAACTTTACACATTCTGACCACTGACATCTGGGACTTCCATATTCCTGCCAGTGTCTTCTACAAATAAGAGTGATGTACGATACTGATTCAGTACATCAGCCATCACATTTCACCCTCACCCCATTAATACCTCTCCAGCATCATTTTCCATTGGTTTGATATTCGCCTCTGTCTCTCTTTTACACTATATGTGCCTGAATTAAAAATAGTATCCTCTTTAATATTACTGGCTAGCTCACCGAAGTATTCCATCTTATCCTTCTTAATGATTTTAGTTGCATTCTGTTTGCTTTTAAAAGCTTACCAATCCTCCAACTTCTAGTAGTTTTTGTTCTGTGCCCTCTCTTTGTTTTATATGGTGTCTTTGGTTTCTCTTATCAGCCACGGTTTTGTCAGCTTACCTTTAGAATACCACTTCCTCTCTGTGACTTCTGAATTGCTTCTAGAAATTCCAGCCATTGTTGCTCTGTTTTCATTCCTGCCCGTGTTCTTTTCAAATCAATTTTGACAATTTGTTCTCTCATGCCTCTCTAATTCTTTATTCCACATCTGTCTTTAGTTTCTCCTTCTCTAATGTCGGGGTGAATTTCATCAGATTAAGATCACTTGTCCCGAAGGGTTCTTTGAATTCAAGTGACCAAATTAATTCCGATTCATTACAGCACCAAATCCAGAATAGCTGACCCCCCAAGTGGGCTCAGCCACGAGCTGCTCTAAAAAAAAGCATCGTGTAGGCATTCTAGGAATTCCTCCTCTTGAGACAAACACCATCCTGATTTTCCTAATCACCTGCATGACAATCCCCCATGACTATTGTAGCATTACCCTTTGGTACGCATTTTCTATCTCTCATTGTAATTTGTGGACTACTTACTTACTACTGTTTTGGGGTCACTATACAATTCCCATCAGGGATTTTTTTTTGTACATTTGCTGTTCTGTTCCTTAATTCTACCCACAGATTCTACACCGCCCAACCCTATGCCATCTCTTATTTAATGATTTTATTTAATATTTCACCAACAGAGCCACACAACCCCACGACCAGCTTGTTATTTCACTAAACATATAAATATCTGGGAAACAAGGGGACTTGCAGATGCAAGAACTCAAGAGAAATTCACACGAAGTGCAGGAGAAGCTCAGCTGGTCAGGCAGCATCTATGGATGGGAATCAACATTTCCGGCCATGACTCTTCTTTGGGACTCTTGATAACCACGTATCTAAAAAAAATCAACAAGCAAAAACAATAGAAAGTAGTGCAATATTGGGAAAACCTTTGACAAAATTTATTTCAAGGCTTTAAAAAACTGTGGAACAGAGCTCAATAGTCAACAAATACAACAAAGACAATAAACACTTCCATCAATACCGACATTGACTTTTTATAATGAAAATATCTTAGTCCCATTTCAATCAGTAAAATGTACAAAGATAAGTAAGAACTGAAATGACAAGTTTAGAAAAGACTATTTACACTCAAACCCACTTAGATTAACACTACCTTGGACAGAAGGAGGAAAAGGAATAACGCACATGAGAAAGAAAATCACATAAGACCATAAGACACAGGAGCAGAATCGGCCATTTGGCCCATCGAGTCTGCTCCACCATTTCATCATGAGCTGATCCAATCTGCCCTTTAGTCCCATTCCACCACCTTTTCACCATAACCTTTGACGCCCTGACTACTGAGATACCTATCAATCTCTGCCTTAAACACACCCAATGACTTGGCCTCCACTGCTAGCCATGGCAACAAATGCCACAGATTCACCACCCTCTGACTAAAAAAATTTCTCCGCATCTCTGTTCTGAATGAGCGCCCTGCAAACCTTACGTCATGCCCTCTTGTACTAGACTCCCCCAGTCACTCTCGAAATTGCATTCAGCAACGGGGATGGACAAATATCCAGCCTACAGCTAATTGAAACTTTCTCCCCAATGTGAACCCGGTCGTGTGTTACATGGTTAGATTATTGAGTGAATCCCTTCCCATATTCACAGCAGGTGAACGGCCTCTCCCCAGGGGAACACAATGATGCAGCCTTGATGGAGACGGTTGAGAGAATCATTTCCCAAAGTCTGAGCAGACGATCAGCCTCCAACTGGTGTGAACTTGCTGGTGTTTTAGTAGACGAGATGATCGTGTAAATACCTTCCCACATTCACAGGTCGACGGCCTCTCCCCAGTGGAACTCACTGGTGTGCTAGCAGATCAGATGACTGAGTGAATCCCTTCTCACAATCTGAGCGGGTGAAATCTCTCTCTGCTGTGTGATCTCAGTAGGTGAGATGATGTGGTGAATCCCTTTCCACAGTCTGAGCAGGTGAATGACTTCTCCCCAGTGTGAACTCGCTGGTGTGTCTGTAGGTTGGATGACTGAGTGAATGTCTTACCACAGACTGAGCAGGTGAACGGCTTGGCCCCAGTGTGAACTGACTGGTGTACTTGTAGGCTAGCTAACTGTGTGAATCCCTTTCCACAGTCTGAGCAGGTGAACAGCCTCTCCCCAGTGTGAACTCGCTGGTGACTCTGTAGGTTAGATGATGAGTGAATCTCTTCCCACAGACTGAGCAGGTGAAGTCCCTCACTTCAGTGTGAACTGACTGGTGAGTCAGTAGGTGAGATGATATGGTGAATCTCTTCCCACAGTCTGAGCCACACAACCCCATCAGTTCCATTATCCAGATCACTGACAAACCATGTGAGAAGTAGCGGACCGAATACTGACCCCTGAAGACCACAAGACACTGCTGGCCAACCAGAAAAGGCCCCTTTTATTCCCACTTGCTGCCTCTTGACTGTCAGCCATTCCTCTGTCCATGCCAGTATTTCTTCTGATTTTATCCTGTTAAGCAGTCTCATGTGTGACACCTTATCAGATGCCTTCTGAAAATCCAAGTAAATAATATCCACTGCCTCTCGTTTGTCCATCCTGCTTATGACTTCCTTGAAGATCTGTAACAGACTTGTCAGGCAAGATTTCCCTGCATAGAACCTATGCTGGCTTTGACTTATTATATCATTAGTCTCCCAGTACCCCAAAACCTCATCTGTTATCAAGTGCTTCTTAACGTGTCATGACCAATGCATCTGTTATCTCTCCAGCAACCTCTCTCAGGACTCTGGGATGTAGTCCATCTGGTCCAAGTGACTTATCCACTTTAAGAACCGGAGTTTGCCGAGCACGTTTTCCTTTGTAATAGCAATGGCACTCACTCCTGTACCCTGACACTCACGGATCTCTGGCACACCGGTGGTGTCTTCCACAGACAAGACGGATGCAAAGTACCTATCTAGTTCATCTACCAGCTCTTCCCCATTTGTACCCCAAGAGCATCATTTCCCAGTGGTCCAATATCAACTCTCACCTCCCTTTCGTATTTTTTTATAACTGGTTTATATTATTGTATAGTTTGCTATCATATTTCACCTTCCCCATTATAGCTTTTATTTTAAATTTGCCTGTTGTTGGATGTTAAAAGCTACCCAATTATCCAACCTACTACTCACTTTTGCTACCTTATATGCTTTTATGCAGTCCTTAACTTCCTTTGTCAGCCACGATAGCCTAGCCCCGCTGTTTGAGAACTACGTGTGTGGGACATATCTATCCTGTACATTATGAACTATTCCCAGAAACGTCAGCCATTTCTACTCTGGCGCCATCTCCACCAGCATCCTCCAATCCACCTGGGGAATCACCTTTCTCATGCCTCTAAAATTCCCTTTCATTCCATTGCGATACTACGCATGTGACCTGTGCTTCTCCCTCACAAATTGCAGTAGGAATTCAATCATATATGATCACTGCCTTCTAATGGTTCCTTTACATTGACCTCCCCAATAAGATCTGGGTTATTACACAACACCCAATCTAAGATAGCAGTTCCCCGAGTAGGCTCAACCATCAGCTGCTCTAAAAACCCATTTCGTTTGCATTCAATACATCCCCTCTTTTGCGATCTCACGCCAATCTGACTTTCCCAATCCTCCTGCAGATTGAAGTCACCCACTACAGCTGTGTCATTAAATTTATTACATAAATGCCAAACATTCAGCAGTACCTGGGGCAGAAGTGAGGATACATGCTTTTACCAAGGAGAGAAGGTGTTTTTGAAGCTGAAAGGCCTGAAGGTAGATAAGGCACCGCAGAGTTCAGAAAGAGGAGGCTGAAGAGATTGTGAAGGCATTAGAGTCATAAAACACTACAACACAGGAATATGCCATTCGGCCAGTCTAGTCCGTGCTAAAGCATTAATCTTCTGAGTTCCAACAACTTCCACCTGGACCATAGTCCTCCATATGCTTCTCATCCAGTGACCTAAGCAAACTTCTCTTAAAGATTACAATCGTCCCTGCCACTTGCTCTGGCAGCTCGGTGCACACTCCCCACCTCTGAATGAAGAAGTTCCCCCTTAGTTTTCTCTTCAAGTGATGAGTAATGATCTATCAGAAATCACTAGATTTTGGAACGGTTCTGGTGGAACAGAAATTTGCAAATGTCACTCCACTCTTTAAGAGAGGGGGCACAAGAAAGAAAATTATTGTACAGTTAGTCTGACCTTAGTGGTCAGGAAGATGTAGGAGTGTACTAAGAGTGTGTTTGTTGGGTACTGTAATTGGGGAAACATGATGAAGTCGGCGAAAGTCAGCCGGATTGTTTCGAGGAAATCTTGACTGACAAATCTCTTGGAATACTTTGCGGAAATAACAGGCAAGATAGATAAAGCAGAGGTAGTGTAAGTTGTTTGCTTGGATTTTCAGATGATCTTCAACAAGGTACCCCATGCAAGGCTTATTGAGAAAGTAAGGAGGCATGGGATCCAAGTGCACATTGGTTTGTGCATCCAGAACTGGCTTGCTCACAGAAGACAAAGAGTGGTTGTAGACTGGTCATATTCTGCATGGAGGTCGGTGACCAGTGGTCTGCCTCAGGGATCGGTTCTGGGACCCCTACCCTTCGTGACTTTTATAAATGACCTGGATGAGGAAGTGGAGGTACGGGTTAGTAAATTTGCTGATGACACAAAGGTTGGGTTAGGTTGCAGGGGGATATTGATAGTCTGCAAACCTGGGCTGAGAAGTGGCAAATGGAGTTCAACCCAAAGAAGTGTGATGTGGTTCATTTTCTTCGGTCAAATATGATAGAATATAGTATTAATGGTAAGCCTCTTGGCAGTGTGGAGGAACAGAGGGATCTTGGGGACGGAGTCCATAGGAGACTCAAAGCTGCTATGTAGGTTGACTCTGTGGTTAAGAAGCCATACTTTACATTGGTCTTAATCAACCGCAGGCGTGAGTTTAAAAGCCAAGATGTAATGTTCCAGCTATATAGGACTTTGGTCAGACCCCACTTGGAGTACTGTGCTCAGTTCTGGTCGCCAAACTACAGGAAGGATGTGGAAGCCATAGAAAGGGTGCTGAGGAGATTTACGAGGATGTTGTTTGGATAGGGGAGCATGCCTTTTGAGAATAGGTTGCGTGAACTCAGTCTTTTCTCCTTGGAGTGATGGAGGATGAGAGGTGACCTGATGGAGGTGTACAAGAAAATGAGAGACATTGATCGTGTGGATAGTTAGAGGCTTTTTCCCAGGGCTGAAATTGCTAGCACGAGAGGACATAGTTTGAAGATGCTTGGAAGTAGGTACAGAGGAGATGTCAGGGGTAAGTTTTTTACACAGAGAGTGGTGAGTGCTTGGAATGGGCTGCTGGCAATGGTGGTGGAGGCAGACACGATAGGGTCTTTTAAGAGACTCCTGGATAGGTACACGGAGCTGAGAAAAATAGAGAACTGTAGGTAACCCTTGGCATTTCTAGAGCAAGGACATGTTCGGCATCGCTTTGTGAGCCAAAGGGCCTGTAACGTGCTGCAGGTTTTCTATGTTTCTAAGGTGCTGCACGTGAGGCTGCTGAACGGGATCACAGCTCATGGAATTACAGGAAAGAAACTTGTACTGACAAGGGAGAAAGAGTCAGAATAATGTGGGCAATTCTGTTTTGCTGTCGGTAACTAATGCTGTTCTGCAGGGGTCAGTATTGAGACCGCATCGTTTCATGTTAAATCTGAATGATACGGATGATGGAATTGATACCTTGGTGACGAACATTGCAGTTGATACAAAGATAGGTAGGGGACAGGTAGTTTAGAGCAAAGCGGGAGTCTGCAGAAGGACTTCGATAGGTCTGGAGAATGCCAGCAAAGTAGGAGTTGAAATACTGTGTATGCAAGTCATGTACATTTGGTAGAAGTAATTGGGCGTAGAAAAAAATAAATGGGAGAAACTTGAAAAAATTAGAGGTGCATAAGTGCTTGTGAGTCCTTGAGCAAGAGGCCCTAAAGGTTTGCTTGCAGATGGAGTTGATTAAGGATGACAACTGCAATGTTAGCAATATAAGAGCAAGGATGTGATACTATAGCTTTATAACGCATTGGGCAGATCACTGTTGGTGTATGGTGAGCAGATTCCGACCTGTACTTCCGACTTATTATCTGAGCAAAGGATGTGCTTGTATTGGAGTGGGTCCGGAGAAGTTTCAAAGAATGATTCCAGGAAGACCAAGAGTGGATGCCCTGGATGAGGAAGTACGTGGGAAGGGATTCACTCAGTCATCCAACCCACAGAAATTTATCAATATCCACTGTTGCTGATTTCCACACACAAATAAATCAAAAGGGATATGCCCAATCAAATCGATAATTAGTCGATCAATAGCCCCCAAACAACACGGCACAGCCGGACACATAACAGGGGACTTTACATCTCACAACACTGGATTCAGTGATGAAACCCATGATTTATGTTGTTGTCCCTCTCAAATCATAAGAAACACACATTAAGGTGCATTTAAATGCGAGCACATCCCCACAGGTGATGTCACACAGACCCCCTCGCGCCTGACGTCACGCATCGGCTTCCCACACGGGGATCTGCCCTTACGTGCACAGCGTCTTACGTCATCCATGCGCTGGTGAGCTCGGGCTTTATCAGTTTAATAGCTGGGCTAATAATCACGTGACCAGCCCTCCCCCCACTGCTGTCAACAGAGGATTCAGGGGCTGCGCTATTCCCATTGGTGCAAAGCGATGTCAATCACTTGTTACCACCAGTCGCTGAGGTGGACAAGTCCAGAGGGCGTTACCCCCGCTGAGTTCGCCTCCCGCTCCGGCCTCAAACTCCACATCACAGCGGAGTAAATGTCCGTTTTTTGATTTATTTCCATTTTCCTCCAAGGAAAGTTGGGGGATTTGTGAAGCGTCTTCTGTGGCCGGAGTCTGATGTGTCGCCGAGAGGTAGGAGGAGACCGCTCGGCCCGTCGGTTTGATGCCAGTTCCCTGGGGAGGGAGAGGAGGGATTTTATTGAAAGGAAAAAGATGGTGTGAGAGGGGGCGGACAGGATGTTTGTCCCGGTGGAAATCTGTGGAAATGTCTGAGCCCACGCTGGTGGCGAGCAGAGGGATTCACGTTGGGGGCGAAACACCTGCAGTCGGTTGACCTGCAAGTGGGGCCAATGACAGGGGTAGTAGGTGAGTGTTTGGGGCAACACAGGGCTGTGGAAGATGGACATTTTTTGCACAGAGGATTAACAAAGTGGTTAGAGAGTATTTGTTATAGAGTGTGCAATGAAGTTTCAATAGACCGATCCCTGAAATGGTTGGGTCATCATATGAAGAAAAATCAAATGTGATAACCCTTTCATTTAGAGAATCGAGGACTGAGAGATGAACACATTGAAATACACATCATTACCGGTTGAAACAGGGATCCTAGTCTCTGAAAAAGGGGGTGGATGCCTATATTTTATAATATAACCCCTATTGTTTTACCTTTACCTCCTCTCCCAGTTTTATGCTTCCCTGGTCTTTCACACCCCCTTACCTGCTTAAGATTCAGCCCATTAGCAACAGTCAGCAATTCATTCCTTTTGGCTTTTCCTAATGCCTCAGGGGTTGGCACTTCCGGAAATTTATAAATATCCACTGCTGCTGATTTCCACACAAATAAATCAAAAGGGATTTCCCCAATCAAATTGATAATTCATCGATCAATAGCCCCCAAACTTGTTCATATCCCAGACCCACACCCCAAATTTTTTACAAACCATAATGCTTTAGAAACAAACCAGCAGCAATAGACTACACCTGGAGTCTGGTTTTGATGTTAAATCTATCTTTATTAGAATCTACTTGTAATATTGCAACTTAAACAAGATAAACAGAAGTTAACAGTGTTAAGTTTGTAAATGTGTGTAAATGTAACTCCCAAACTATTGAGCTCGGGGGAAACAAGGCTTGGAGTCTTGAGATGGTAAAGTATGAAAGTTCCGTTCAACTACAGAATAGGCGATGAGAGAGAGATTTGTAATCCATGGTAAATGGCGAGAGAACGCAAATATGTAGAATTCCACAGGTTCTACAGTGGTAAAACGAGAGAACAGTCGCTGTAGATTTTATCCATCATCGTTCCAAATCCACATACAAATTATCACCGAAAGTGACTTGTCACAAGGTGTATCATCTCCAAGTGAACTACAACACCACAGCCAGGCAAGGGTTAACACACAAGTGGTCTCCACAGGATGCGCCAAATCCGATCCACTCCTATGGATCAAACAAGGTGACAACCACACATTCGATGTACGGTGAATCGATAATTAACCCACCTTGTGGGGATAGGAAAGTTCTAAACAGTGACCCTTGGCCACTAGTTCCCTGGTGTCGATCCTTCAGTTTTTCCTCCTTCGTCTCCATCTGACTCTGAGTGTCTGTGTCCTCGGTTAAAACTAAACAAGCTGCAAGAGATGTAAACAAGCTGCAAGTCAGACTGATTCACCTTCTTAATCTCTCTCTCTTAAAATGACAGTCCACAGCAAACGAAACCCAGGGATTCATAACAACGGCCAGTCCCCACTGTGAACTGACTGGTGTGCCAGTAGTTGTGATGACTGAGTGAATCCCTTCCCACAGTCTAAGCAGGTGAACGGCTTCTCCCCAGTGTGAACTAACTGATGATTCTGCAGATGGTGTGACTGAGTGAATCGCTTCCCACAGACTGAACAGGTGAACGGCTTCTCCCCAGTGTGAACTCGCTGATGTACCAGTAGGTTAGATAACTAAGTGAATCCCTTCCCACAGACTGAGCAGGTGAATGGCCTCTCCCCAGTGTGAACTCGCTGGTGTCTCTGTAGGTAGAATGACAGTATGAATCCCTTCCCACATTCTGAGCATGTGAATGGCTTCTCCCCAGTGTGAACTCGCTGATGTACCAGTAGGTTGGATGACTGAGTGAATCCCTTCCCACATTCTGAGCAGGTGAACGGCCTCTCCCCAGTGTGAACTCGCTGATGATTCTGTAGGTGGGATGACTGAGTGAATCTCTTCCCACATTCTGAGCAGCTGAACGGCCTCTCCCCAGTGTGAACTCGCTGGTGACTCTGTAAGTTAGCTAACCGAGTGAATCCCTTCCCACAGACTGAGCAGGTGAACGGCTTCTCCCCAGTGTGAACTCGCTGATGAATCTGTAGGGTGGATGACTGAGTGAATCTCTTCCCACATTCTGAGCAGGTGAACGGCTTCTCCCCAGTGTGAACTCGCTGATGACTCAGTAGGGTGGATGAATGAGTGAATCCCTTCCCACATTCTGAGCAGGTGAATGGCCTCTCCCCAGTGTGAACTCGCTGGTGACTCTGTAGGTTAGCTAACCGAGTGAATCTCTTCCCACATTCTGAGCAGGTGAACGGCTTCTCCCCAGTGTGAACTCGCTGATGACTCAGTAGGTGGGATGACTGAGTGAATCTCTTCCCACATTCTGAGCAGGTGAACGGCTTCTCCCCAGTGTGAACTCGCTGATGACTCAGTAGGTGGGATGAATGAGTGAATCCCTTCCCACAGACTGAGCAGGTGAATGGCCTCTCCCCAGTGTGAACTCGCTGATGACTCAGTAGGTGGGAGGACTGAGTGAATCTCTTCCCACAGTCTGAGCAGGTGAATGGCTTCTCCCCAGTGTGAACTCGCTGATGGCTCAGTAGGCTGGATGACTGAGTGAATCCCTTCCCACAGACTGAGCAGGTGAATGGCTTCTCCCCAGTGTGAACTCGCTGATGAATCTGTAGGGTGGATGACTGAGTGAATCTCTTCCCGCAGACTGTGCAGGTGAATAGCTGCCCCCTGGTGTGAACACGTTGGTGTGCCATTAGGTCAGATGACCGAGAGAATCCCTTTCCCGAAATTCAGCAGATGACCAGCCTCTGCCCAGTGTGATCTGACTCTTGGGTCCACAGGTGGGATGCCCAGCAGAATCCTTTCTCACACACAGAACAGATGAATGGCCTCGCCCAGTGTGAACTTGCTGATGTACCTTCAGTTGAAATGACAGAGTGAATCCATTCCCACTGTCTGAGCAGGTGAACGGCCTTTCTCCTGTGTAAAATGCCGGGCTTGCTACTTGCTCAGATGACCGAGTGAATCCCTCCCCACAGTCTGAGCAGGAAGGATGGTCGATTGAATCCCTTGCTCCACTTCTTAAATATCTAGACAGAGACAACAAAACTGGCATGCTGTGTTTGGGATCCCTGGAGACAAATTCCTTCTCGTTTTTAACCTGTAGAAGATTTACAAAATCCATCAATGGGTGTAGGACAACATTTCAGATGAGATTACTTGAGTTGCCAAGTTTTGATTTGGTATCACACTGTTACAGTGAGGTTAAACCCAAGTTGGAAGAGAAATCATCTCCCGACTGGGCAGAGTGCTGGTATCTGGAATGACCATCAATCCCCATATGCGTTTCAAGTTCCAACTCTTTAAAGTGCAGGGTTACAAGCTGCAGCTGGATGCATTTCTTGTAAGTGAGGGCATCAGGGACACTACAGGTCTCCAATACCCCCTCTAATTTGTAATAACCAGTGTGTACATAAGACTTGCACTGTGCATTTTTTTTACCCAGTGACAGGATGTGCACAGTGAATTTTTTTATAGAGAGGTATTCATTTTCACAGCTAGCAAATCACTGTCAATAGGAACTTTGATCTCCTCTGGGTTCGATCCAGTTCATCTGCACTCTCTCACAACCTATGTAGCAGGCCTGTAATGGGTAATGAAGGATTTTCTCACCAAAGTTTTTGCATATTGTCCATATGTGGTTTGCTTGCTAAGTTACACTTTAAAAAGTCAGATTTCCAAATATCACTCCACTTCTTCCCACTTGCAAATTTTCCAGCAACTTTTGCAACATCAGAATACACACAAGTATCACCAGTTTCTGTATTCCCCTGAAGCCTCCCCCGATGACTGACAGTGGTGAGCTCAGTGATGGCAATGCCAATGAATATGAAGGGAAGGGCAGTAGTCTGTCTCACTGGAGTCTGGCACATTTGTGATGTGAAAGCTACTTGCTTCCCCAGATATCATTATGTACTCAGAGAGAATGGGACAAAACATGCTCTCATGGGTAGAAAAGTCCAGAACAAGAGGAGGTAGAACAAGCAACACACACAAAATGCTGGAGGAACTCAGCAGGCCAGGAAGCATCTACGGAAAAGAGTACTAATGCTGAATTTTGCCGGCATTTTGTGTGAGTGTTACTTGGATTTCCAGAATCTTCAGATTTTCTCTTATTAGTGATTGGACGTAGAACAAAGGTGATTTTCTCAATTGCTGATGTAAAAGATTTTGTTCCCTTTCTCTGAGTTCCTAATCCTTGCATTTAGATAGCTGGAGCTCAGCTCTGTCTGAAAGATCCATCGGATCCCATTCACTCTGCAGCCGGAAGCTCCCCGGGGCCCGTGTACGGATCGTGGGGCTGAGAGAGAGGGAAGAGGGCAGGACTGTCCCGGAATTGTTGGCCACGGTGTCCGGATTTCACAGGAATTGTTGTGAATTTGGTGTTTAAGATAAAAACATGGAGAATCGCTCTTACCTGCACCCGACATTTTCAAGGCCTTCTGTGTACTGCGCTCATGCGTGAAACTCAGGGACGTCCTCAGGCTGACGGCTGCGCATTTCATCGGCGCTTCAGCGCTGGTGAAATTTTTAACGCATGGCCCTATGGGTAATCACGGTGCCATTAACCATTTCTGCAAGCACCGGTCCAATGTCCATAACTCATTTTTTTTATAGTGTGTATAGAAAAAAATTACAGCTGTTTTAATGCAGAAAGCGGCTCCCATAAACAATATACTCAATATCAACGTGTATCTAATGCCAAAGTAAAATGCAGTTATAAAACACAGGAGATTCTGCAGTTGCTGGAAATACAGAGACGCACACACACAAAACGCTGGAGGAACTCTGCAATTCAGAGAGCAACTAAGCAGCGGAGTACACAGGCTGGGCATGCTGAAGGGGCTCGGCCTAAACATTGTCTTTTTATTCCTCTCCACATTTGCTGCCTGAAATTAACCACCTTTTTTTCAGTCAACCAGTTTACAAATGTTTCTGACCTTCCTTTTGTAGCCACATCCTGCTGGTCTGATTCCTCCTCCTCCTCATAAACTCTAGACCCCATCTCTCTCTGGAGCCCCAAAGCCCTGACTCAGGCTGGCAACTTTTTGGTTTTTGACTCTGCACCATCAAAGATTTACTCACTGGTCTGCTGTCAGGCTTTAGATGCGCATTGTGTTGCGAGACCGCAGGTTCATTTCCTGTGAGTGTCGCTTTAATTGCCTGAGTGAGGCGGGGCTGTGACGTCAGACACAAGGAGAGAGAGAGAGAGGGAGAGAGAGAGAACATCAAAACCACAGTCAGCTCATCGTCTTATTCACCCTGGAGAAAATCATGCGGGTGTCTAAGATGACGAGAGGCATTGGTCGTGTGGATAGCCAGAGGCTTTTCCCCCAGGGCTGAAATGGCTAACACAAGGGGGAATAGGTTTAAGCTGCCTGGAAGTAAGTACAGAGGAGATGTCAGAACTAACTTTTTTAAGCAAAGAGTGGTGTGTGTGTGGAAAGCACCACCAGCAACAGTGGTAGAGGCAGATACAATAGAGTCTTTTAAGAGACTCTCAGATAGGTACATGGAGCTTAGGAAAATAGGTGGCTATGTGGTAGAGTAATTCTAAGCAGCTTCTAAAGTAAGATACATGGTCGGCACAGCAATGTGGGACAAAGCATCTGTAATGTGTTGTGCATTTATATGTTTCCATGAAATTCACGGGAAATCTCCTATCCCACAGAGTGGTGACTAGCTGCAACCTGTCACCTCAGGGAGAGTGAGAGGGGAATGGCAGGGAGAGATTTTGATATACTGATATGGAACAGAAACTTGGGCAGGAAGCAGATGGGCCGAGTGGCCTTTCTAGTGTACATTGTGAGTGTGGTAGAGACAGTAAGTACCTGAGACATGGGATTTGATACAGAACTGATTTATCTCTCACAGATCCACAATATTAAACACCAGTCTAGTTTAAGGCTAACATCAGCAGAACAGACTCCTCCAATGCTCAGTGACCAGGGTTCAGTCCTGGGTGCGATGAGCAGCCGCAAGAACTGCAGAATCTGACAGTAACAGTCCCTCATGAACCTGCAGCTGCCTTCAGTCACCATGATGGCTAAACTTTTAACACAGAGATGATTTGAACTCCCTCCCTGATGTAGAAGCGCTCAGACTGAAGATGTAGGGGAGAAGTGAAAAAAAGAGATAATAAAGTTATTTGCACCGTTAGGGATAAACAGAGAGGAAGAGGTGGAAAGTTTCTTGAATGCATCTATTTTAATGCTAGGAGCATTGTAAGAAAGGTGGATGAGCTTAGAGTATGGATTGATAACTGGAAATATGATGTTGTATCTATTAGTGAAACATGGTTGCAGGAGGGATGTGATTGGCAACTAAATATTCCTGGATTTCGTTGCTTCTGGTGTGATAGAATCAGAAGGGCAAGAGGGGGAGGTATTGCAATGCTTTTCTGAGAAAATATTACAGCGGTGCTTTGACAGGATAGATTACAGGGCTCATTTAGGGAGCCTATTTGTGTGGAATTGAGGAATGGGGAAGGTATAGTAACACTTATAGGGGTGTATTATAAACCACCTGATTGGGAGCGAGAATTGGAGAAGGAAATTTGTAAGGAGATAGCAGATATTTGTAGTAAGCACAAGGTTGTGATTGTGGGAGATTTTAATTTTCTACACATAGAAACATAGAAAATAAGTGCAGGAGTAGGCCATTAGGCCCTTCAAGCCTGCACCGCCATTCAGTATGATAATGCCTGATCATCCAACTCAGAACCCTGTACCTGCTTTCACTCCATACCCCTGATCCCTTTAGCCACAAGGGCCATATCTAACTCCCTCTTAAATATAGCCAATGAACCGGCCTCAACTGTTTCCTGTGGCAGAGAATTCCACAGATTCACCACTCTGTGTGTGAAGAAGTTTTTCCTCATCTTGGTCCTAAAAGGCTTCCCCTTTATCCTTAAACTGTGACCCCTCGCTCTGGACTCCCCCAACATCGGAAACAATCTTCCTGCATCTAGCCTGTCCAATCCCTTTAGAATTTTATACATTTCAATAAGATCCCCCCTCAGTCTTCTAAATTCCAGTGAGTATAAGCCTGGTCGATCCAGTCTTTCTTCATATGAAAGTCCTGCCATCCTAGGAATCAATCTGTTGAACCTTCTTTGTACTCCCTCTATGGCAAGAATGTCTTTCCTCAGATTAGGGAACCAAAACTGCATACAGTACTCTGGCTGTGGCCTCACCTGGGCCTCGTACAACAGCAGTAGAACCTCCCTGCTCCTGCACTCAAATCCTCTTGCTACGAATGCCAACATACCATTTGCCTTTTTCACCGCCTGCTGTACCTGCATGCCCACTTTCAATGACTGGTGTACAATGACACCCAGGTCTTGTAACACCTCCCCTTTTCCTAATCGGCCATTCAGATAATAATCTGTTTTCCTGTTCTTGCAGACAAAGTGAATAACCTCACATTTATCCACATTAAGTTGCATCTGCCACGAATATGCCTACTCACCTAACCTATCCAAGTCACCCTGCATCCTCTTAGCATCCTCACAGCTAACACTGCCGCCCAGCTTGGTGTCATCCGCAAACTTGGAGATGCTGCATTTAATTCCCTCGTCTAAGTCATTAATATATATTGTAAACAACTGGGATCCCAGCACTGAACCTTGCAGTACCCCACTAATGACTGCCTGCCAATCTGAAAAGGTCCCATTTATTCCCACTCTTTGCTTCCTGTTTGCCAACCAATTCTGTATCCACATCAATAACATACCCCCAATACTGTGTGCTTTAAGTTTCCACACTAATCACCTGTGTGGGACCTTGTCAAGAGCCTTTTGAAAATCCAAATATACCACATCCACTTGTTCTCCCTTATCCATTCGACTAGTTACATCCTCAAAAAATTCTATAAGATTCGCCAGACATGATTTTCCTTTCACAAATCCATGCTGACGTTGTCCGATTATTTCACCTCTTTCCAAATGTGCTGTTATCACATTTTCACAACTAACTCTAGCATTTTCCCCACCACCGATGTCAGGCTAACCGGTCTATAATTCCCCGGTTTCTCTCTCCCTCATTTTTAAAAAAAGTGAGGTCACATTAGCCACCCTCCAATCCTCAGGAACTAATCCAGAATCTAAGGAGTTTTGAAAAATTATCACTAATTCTTTGGCTAATTTCTTAAGCACTCTGGGATGCAGACCATCTTACCCTGGGAATTTATCTGCTTTTAATCCCTTCAATTTACCTAACACCACTTCCCTACTAACATGTATTTCCCTCAGTTCCTCCATCTCACTAGACCCTCGGTCCTCTATATTTCCGGAAGATTATTTATGTCCTCCTTAGTGAAGACAGAACTAAAGTAGTTATTGAATTGGTCTGCCATGTCCTTGTTCCCTATGATCAATCCACCTGTTTATAACTGTAAGGGACCTACATTTGTCTTAACCAATCGTTTTCTTTTCACTTATATATAAAAGCTTTTACAGTCAGTTTTTATGTTCCCTGCCAGCTTTCTCTCATAATCTTTTTTCCCTCTCCTAATTAATCCCATTGTCCTCCTCTGCTAGACTCTGAATTTCTCCCAGTCCTCAGGTGTGCCGCTTTTTCTGGCTAATTTGTATGTTTCTTCTTTGGACTTGATACTATCCCTAATTTCCCCTGTCAGCCACGGGTGCACTACCTTCCCTGGTTTATTCTTTTGCCAAACTGGGATGAACATTTGTTGTAGTTCATCCATGCAATCTGTAAATGCTTGCCATTGCATATGAATGTTGAGGAACCAACTAGAGAGCAGGCCATTCCACATTGGGTATTGAGCAATGAGGAAGGATTTGTTAGCAATCTTGTCGTGCGAGGCTTGGGTAAGGGTAATATGGTGGGATTCTTCATTAAGATGGAGAGTGACATAGTTAATTCAGAAACAAATGTTCTGAACTTAAAGAAGGGTAACTTTGAAGGTATGAGACGTGAATTAGCTAAGATAGACTGCCAAATGATACTTAAAGGGTTGATGGTGGATATGCAATGGCAAGCATTTAAAGATCGCATGGATGAACTACAACAAATGTTCATCCCAGTTTGGCAAAAGAATAAACCAGGGAAGGTAGTGCACCCGTGGCTGACAAGGGAAATTAGAGATAGTATCAAGTCCAAAGAAGAAACATATAAATTAGCAAAAAAAAAGCAGCACACCTGAGGACTGGGAGAAATTAAGAGACCAGTACAGGAGGACAAAGGGCTTAAATAGGAAAGGGAAAAAAGATTATGAGAGAAAGCTGGCAGGGAACATAAAAACTGACTGTAAAAGCTTTTACAGATATGTGAAAAGAGAAAGATTGGTCAAGTCAAATGTAAGGACCTTTCCAGTCAGAAACAGGTGAATTGATCATAGGGAACAAAGACATGGCAGACCAACTGAATAACTACTTTGGTTCTGTCTTCACTAAGGAGGACATAAATAATCCTCCGGAAATAGTAAGGGACCAAGGGTCTAGTGAGATGGAGGAACTGAGGGAAATACATGTTAGTAGGGAAGTGGTGTTAGGTAAATTGAAGGGATTAAAGGCAGATAAATCCCCAGGGCCAGATGGTCTGCATCCCAGAGTAGCCCAATAAATAGTGGATGCATTAGTGATAATTTTTCAAAACTCCTTAGATTCTGGATTAGTTCCTGAGGATTGGAGGGTGGCTAATGTAACCCCACTTTTTAAAAAAGGAGGGAGAGAAAAACCGGGAATTTATAGACCGGTTAGTCTGATGTTGGTGGTAGGGAAAATGCTAGAGTCGGTTATCAAAGATGTGATAACAGCACATTTGGAAAGAGGTGAAATCATCGGAGAAAGTCAGCATGGATTTGTGAAAGGAAAGTCATGTCTGACGAATCTTATAGAATTTTTTGAAGATGTAACTAGTAGAGTGCATAGGGGAGAGCCAGTAGATGTGGTATATTTAGATTTTCAAAAGGCTTTTGACAAGGTCCCACACAGGAGATTAGTGTGTAAACTTAAAGCACACGGTATTGGGGGTATGGTATTGATGTGGATAGAGAATTAGTTGGCAGACAGGAAGCAAAGAGTGGGAGTAAACGGGACCTTTTCAGAATGGCAGGCAGTGACTAGTGGGGTACCGCAAGGCTCAGTGCTGGGACCCCAGTTGTTTACAATATATAATAAATGATTTAGATGAGGGAATTAAATGCAGCATCTCCAAGTTTGCGGATGACACGAAGCTGGGCGGCAGTGTTAGCTGTGAGGAGGATGCTAGGAGGATGCAGGGTGACTTGGATAGGTTAGGTGAGTGGGCAAATTCATGGCAGATGCAATTTAATGTGGATAAATGTAAGGTTATTCACTTTGGTTGCAAGGACAGGAAAACAGATTATTATCTGAACGGTGGCCGATTAGGAAAAGGGGAGGTGCAATGAGACCTAGGTGTCATTGTACACCAGTCATTGAAGGGAGGCATGCAGGTACAGCAGGCGGTGAAAAAGGCGAAAGGTATGCTAGCATTCATAGCAAAAGGATTTGAGTACAGGAGCAGGGAGGTTCTACTGCAGTTGTACAAGGCCTTGGTGAAACCGCACCTAGTGTGCAGTTTTGGTCCCCTAAACTGACGAAAGACATTCTTGCCATAGAGGGAGTACAAAGAAGGTTCACCAGATTGACTCCTGGGATGGCAGGACTTTCACATGAAGAAAGACTGGATCGACTAGGCTTATACTCACTGGAATTTTGAAGATTGATGGGGGATCTTATTGAAACGTATACAATTCTAAAGGGATTGGATAGGCTAGATGCAGGAAGATTGTTTCCAATGTTGGAGAAGTCCAGAACGAGGGGTCACAGTTTAAGGTTAAAGGGGAAGACTTTTAGGACCGAGATGAGGAAAAACTTCTTCACACAGAGTGTGGAGAATCTGTGGAATTCTCTGCTACAGGAAACAGTTGAGGCCAGTTCATTGGCTGTATTTAGATATGGCCCTTGTGGCTAAAGGGATCGGGGGTATGGAGAGAAAGCAGGTACAGGGTTCTGAGTTGGATGATCAGCCATGATCATACTGAATGGCGGTGCAGACTCGAAGGCCCGAATGGCCTACTACACCTATTTTCTATGCTTCTATCCACCGTCAACCCTTTAAATATCATTTGCCAGTCTGTCTTAGCTAATTCACGTCTCATATCTTCAAAGTTGCCCTTCTTTAAGTTCAGAACATTTGGTTCTGAATTAACTATGTCACTCACCATCTTAATGAAATATTCCACCATATTATGGTCACTCTTACACAAGAGGCCTCGCATGACAAGATTGCTAATTAACCCTTCCTCATTGCTCAATACCCAGTCTAGAATGGCATGCTCTCTAGTTGGTTCCTCGACATGTTGGTTCAGAAAACCATCCCGCACACATTCTAAGAAATCCTCTTCCTCAGCACCCTTACCAATTTGGTTCACCCAATCTATATGTAGATTGAAGTCACCCATTATAACTGATGTTTCTTTTTTGCACGCATTTCTAATTTCCTGTTTAATGCCATCCCCAACTTCACTACTACTGTTAGGTGGCCTGTACACAACTCCCACCAGCGTTTTATGCCCCTTAGTGTTACGCAGCTCTACCCATATCGATTGCACATCCTCCAGGCTAATGTCCTTCCTTTCTATTGCGTTAATCTCTTCTCTAACCAGCAAAGCTACCCCACCTCCTTTTCTTTCCTGTCTATCCCTCTTGAATATTGAATATCCCTGGATGTTGAGCTCCTATCCTTGGTCACCCTGGAGCCATGTCTCTGTGATTCCAACTATATCATATTCATTAATAACTATCTGCACATTCAATTCATCCACCTTATTATGAATGCTCCTTGCATTGACACACAAAGCCTTCAGGCTTGTTTTTACAACACTCTTAGCCCTTATACAATTATGTTGAAAAGTGGCCCTTTTTGATTTTTGCCCTGGATTTGACTGCCTGCCACTTTTACTTTTCACCTTACTACTTTTTGCTTCTACTCTCATTTTGCACCCCTCTGTCTCTCTGCACTTGTTCCTATCCCCCTGCCACATTAGTTTAAATCCTCCTGAACAGCAGTAGCAAATGCTCCCCCTAGGACTAGGAGGAGGGACAGCCCTCAGTGAATCCTGTGTATGCTCCCTGGAAGCCTCAAGAAATGATAATGATCATGAATCAGGACCCAGATAGAAAAGAAAAACCAGCACAGTTTGCTCAGTGTGTCCACAGTACTATACAAATGTTTAATGCGACTCTGCAAGATTTATTCGGTCTCTCCTGCATGATTCCCTCAGCTGATGAGGGGTGGAAATGGAAGGCAGAATTGAGATACCAAACCTATCAGGAGTTACAGATGGGAAAACATAATGAGAATGAACAGATGGACCAGATCATTCAAGCCTTGGAAAGGGCTCTCCAGCAACCTGTAAACATCACTAAAGTACCTGAATGCAAACCTAAGCCTGGGGAATCGGGACCAGACTATTGAGAGCGATTTGTGGCCTGCTACGGCACCTTCGCAGGAGACCAAGACTTTAATGATGGGAATCTGTCCCCCCAGTTCAATGCCCTACTGCTCCAATGCTTAGCAACTAAGTTCACCAACATGATTAAAACAAATAATATGGATTGGACTGACAATGACCGAAATCTAATGTGACGAGCTTTGACATATCATTAGGACCCAACTTTCGAATCTCGATCAACCCCGAAGGGAACTAATATTAAAGGTGAATATGCTCAGCTGGAAGAAGGACGCGAGCAGGCTATATCTGAGGAACAGAAATGGGAACAAAAACCTACCAAGGGACAGGTGGGGACAACAACCCGTTTAGAAATTGACAAGAAGATGCTTCCAACCATGAGTGCCAACTATCAGGAAGAGCCCAATGTAATATTGCAAGTTGCTGGAAATCCAGTTCCATTTATGATTGATATGAGGGCAACCACAACCACTCTCGATCAGGAAATAGTATCGGAAAAGTGATTCCAGCTATCAGATGCTACAATCACTCTGTCTGGGTTCGAAGGCACGGAACGTACATATTCATGTACCCAGCCACTCAGGTGGAATTCCAGGGGAGCCAGTGAGAGGTTTCATTTACAGTCACCACCAGACGGGGGTGTAATCTAGCAGGGAGAGACATGCTCTGTTTGTTGGAAATCGAGATTCTTTGCACAGACAATGCTGTCACCCTTGACAGGTGACCAACCGACAGCTTCCCCAGTTTCTGACCCCCAAGTGGAGGGCACTTAATTTGGACTCCACTCCTTCTGCCAGCAGCCGACCCTCATGTGACTCTGTGCTTTGACCCTACAGGGTGCGCCACTGAGGAAAGCCAATATTATGCACCCCTCGACGGACAGAAGTTCCCAGTCACGGTGATTAGACAGGTTAAAGGATGAGACGGTATTGCATTACTGGCCGAATTGCCAGATTTCCTTTGGCGACAGACAGAACTGGTAGTTCCCCATACCACCATTAGGGTTTGCACTGGGTTCAAGCCAAAGAGCCCAGGGTTCCTGGCTTACACCCTAACAAAACAAGCCTCCAGCACCGAGGGAGACTGGCAAGACTTGGCCACGGGTCTAGTCCAATATGGGAAGGAGTCTGAGGTGAAGACGGGATATCTGGTAAGACAACCTTTTAATATTGACCGATCCCAAGACGCTGTACCCCATCTCTGTGCAATTTCAGGCCAAGAAGTCTGTTGCACCAACTGCCCCCCTGTCCGGATCACCACGAAAGAAGGACAGACGCTCCCATCCATTTAGCAATATCCCCTCAATCCCGAGACACCGTTTCATGAGGATGGAAGCTCTTTTGTGGATCCAGCAGGGAATCGATGCGATAGTGACGGACGGTGAAGTAATTGAGCAGGCCTCTTTTGAAGCAGCTGTCTCCGCCCAGAAGGCTGAGCTGTTTGCTCTGACTCGTGCCTGTATCCCAGCAACAGACTAAAGTGGGAACGTTTACACAGACTCCCGTTATGCATTTGGAATTGTACATGACTACGGAGCTCTCTGGGAACGTGGGGATTCCTAACTTCCTCTGGCCACCCCATTAGTAATGCCACCTTTGTAAACAACTTACTCACTGCTGTACAGCTATCTCGAGTTTTGTTCTTCTGAGGGGGCGCCTCTGAGGAGGAGTGAAAACTGTGGTCCCAGATGGGGTGCCAGAAAGACCCCAACCTAGGTTTTTGGATCACCCCAGTGGAACAGGTTTGTGTTCCTACACAGTTTTTACCAATATTGGCCGATTATATACATAATTGTACACACCTGGGAAAGGAGGGAATGGTTGGTAACCTGTACCCTGCACACCGGGTACGACTCCCTTGCCAGGTGGACCTTTTTGTGTCTACAAGTTGATTTTATTGAATTACCTAGAGTACATTGCTATAGATGCTGCTTAGATATTATTGATGTGTTTAGTAGACTACCAATAATACTGTTATGACTGTTGTGAGGGTATTATTACGGGAAATACTTCCCAGGTACAGCCTGCCAGAGATGCTGAGCTCTGACAATGACCCACACTTCGTGATGAAGTTAAACAAAGGGGTACGTAACGAACTAGCTATCCAGCAACAATTCCACTGTGTACACCACCCACGGGCCACTGGCAGAGTGGAAAGAGCCAATGGCACTCTGAAGAGAAAACTGGCCAGACTAACAGTGGAGACTGGACTCACATGGTTGATGGTCCTACCGTTACCCAGTTCCACATGAGGGTTACCCCACAGGGGAAAACAGGGTTGTCACCAGCTGAAATCATTTATGGACGGCCCATGAAGACACCCTGGGGACTAAGACCTTGTGTACCATTGCTCCCAGAAAGTCTACCAGCAAAATTGGATATTCATACCCGAGGGGAAGACATGGGGAAATATATATGCCAACTAACCAAGATTTTCCAAGCATACATTCACAGGTATGACAGGCTTACAAGGAAGAGAACTACTCTGCACCATGGAACCTGGGATTTTTTTTCCTGATGAAGAACTGGGATTGAGGGAAACTCGGACCTTGGTGGAGAGGACCAGATCAGGTGTTACCGACCGCTCCCATGGCTGTGAAACTGAAGGGGCAATCTCGGTGGATACATCATTTTGCGCCAAACATGTTACTGAAGGAACTGAATAGAAGGTCTCTCTCGGACTAATGGAAAATGTATTGGTTGTTAGGGGTGTTCATATTTATGTCTTTGAGAGGGCTCACCCCAGCATCCGGGGGCCCCCAAGTTAACACATTTCCGTCTTTCTGTCATACCTATGCCAAACAGGTAGAACTAGGGGCCTGCTGGGTTTGTGCTGAAATTCCACAGCATGGTAAAACTATGGTTCCAATGTCAGTAATCCTGCTCAACCAGAGTGAGGAACTCTCAGCCTGGGCTTTCTCAAATAACATCCGGGGAAGTGAGATGAGGACCTGTGGTCCAGTCAGAGATGACTGTGGCTGTCAGTGTTTTGAGGAATGGTGTCTCAGGCCCCCAACAAACAGAACTTCCAATACTGGGAAACATGCATCCTGGCCATACTTGCAGGTGCCCAGCAGCCGAGAGGAACAACTGAGACTGATTGATTTTGGATGATTACTTTTCTCTCCTATGGAGTAGCCAGGAATTCATGAGAGATAATCAATTTGGATACAGCACTTGAGGAGCTGGCCACAATACTGCAGGGGCCCTGACAGAAACACAGGCCCAAGTAACAGAAATATCCACTGAAATGATTGCAATCTGGCAAACAGTCATACAGAATCGTACAGCTTTAGAGTTTATCCCAGCTGAGAAAGAGGGAACCTGTGCTGTTATTGACACAGAATGCTGCACGTATATCCCTGATGAATCTACTAACATTACACCCCTCTCCGAGCACACTGCAAAGGAGATTGACAGCATCAAGAAAGTAGGGCAGGATTTACACGGGTTCACTGAAGGGTCGAAATGGTGATCTTTGAAGGCCTGTTTGGTAATATGTGGGGCATGATACTGCATTATGTCCTAACAGTTGTACATATCTTTGTTACAATTACTGTTGTACCCTGTCTTTACCCACTGATAAGTCAATGCTGTCATCAGTTGCTATCTCTGTAAGAAGTTACTGCATTGTTGATAATGTAATGATCAAAAGGAGGGAAGGATAAAGTCTGTAAAATGGTTAACACTTCGTTAAACAATAGCAGCCTGTTTTTCTGAAAGAAACTGCTGATGATCAACCGATGTGCTGAGCCATGTTTCTTCTTGTGGGTAGCTAGCTAGAGTTTCAAGATGCTTATCTCCTTGCACATTCACATGTAGAGATAGGATAGCTTCAGTCTGTTCTGTGTGTGTAAACCATTATGACTATTTTGTAGTTTGTCTTTAGGGGCTACAGCCTGTCATGTAGTAAATATCTTTGGCTCCAGCCTGTCTTGTGTGGGGGTATCTGGATGGATATATCTGTGGTGTAAGGGGAATTGTTAGTCAGTTAGTGGATTGGGTGGGAACAGTCACAGACTGTTCCTGTTTGAGGGACTAACTAAGTAAGCCCCGGGTGCTTGGAATAAAGAGTTTGTACCGTATGGTCTCAGAGTGACTTTATCCAGATTCGACTTCCACAGAATGGGAGTGGTTTTAAAGGGCTGGGCTGCTGGAAGCACATTACCAGACCTGGTGTGATTGCAACTGTGTCTGACAGAGGCATAAATGGTTCTTCTGGGCACATTCAGTCTCACCAACTATTTCCCACCTTCTATTGTACAGGTATGTAATGTATAAAGGACCAGTGTTTGAGTAAATGAGACTCACCAAACTTCCTCCTCACTGACTCACTGGGATCTCCAAGTCAGCTGATTCAGAGGTGTTCTCTCCAGTTGATGCTCTCAGTCCTCGGGCTAGTTCACTTGTTGCTATTCCCACATCTTTAGCCATGGTTTGCTTGCAGTTGGGGTTTTTCTTCCAATAAACCTCTCACCACAGGTCTAACATTAACCAGAGAGATAATGAAGCACATTAACAATGAAAAGGAGAACCAAACATTTCTGCTTAATGTTACTAAGAACAAAACTCACCGAAATTTAAACGTTGAAGCCAAATATAATCATCTCAGTGAACAATCTTTTATTGTCCCTCACACATCACAAAACAATATGGGATAAGAAGGAGCCATCATTCTGTCATGGTAATACATAAGACACAGGAACAGGATTTGGTGATTTGATCCATCTGGGCTATAAACGTGCAGGAGCAATGTGTGGTTAAGTGCCATGCTCAAGGATACAACGCACTGCCTGGCCTGAGGCTCAAACTCATGACCTTCAGATTGCTTAACCACTTGGCCAGGTGCACATCACAGAAACCATTCAGCCCCTAGACTTCCCAGTCCCTCGGTAAAGCAGGCAGTGAAATCAAAGATCCCCACAACCTGGAACGTTCTCCTTTCTCACCCACCCCACTCCGGGAGAAGACACAACAGCCAGAAAGCTCCAGGACAAATGTGAGGAGCCTCAGGAAACGAGGCGAGTTCAGGGAAGTTAATGAACACAGTGGCGAAAATCACACTATGTGATCTTGCGTCACAAAGCGGAGGGCGGGGCAGATCTGCGGCACACAGCCTCACATGACCTATTGGCGGGACTTCCATTTCAACTCTGCGGAAATAGACAGCCTGGGCTCCTGGTTTGAATCGTTCAATGCAGGTTAAGTGAAGTCCACACATTTTTGACAAGCCCAGATAATCGGAAAATAAATGAGTAATTAGTGATCAGTTCAGGGCTCACGGCCAACAATGGATCTCCCTGCTCGGGACTGGTCTCAATACTCAACAATGGGAACGCAATATCTTCGGCCCGCAGACAGTGATCCAGATCCCTGGCTCCCCCACCCAGAAGATGAGGACCCTTTCCCAATCCCACAGATGAAGTACTTCAGCACTGAGCGGAAATGAAAACACCGCCCAGCCGGAGACAGTGAGCATGCGCGAAGTGAGTGCTTCCGAAACAGATGGGCAGATGCTGCCCATCTGTTGTTAAATGGGAGGGGCAAATGTGATCATGTGACCAGTGGGGTCTCCCACCACTGTGGAAAGAAGCAAACCTGCCGCTCAGATCTCCTCTCACCTGAAATGTATCAGACATTTCAAGCCCCAGGAAAAATGTATCATCAGTCCACTCAGAATCACAATCAGGTTTATTATGAATGGCGTGTGTCAGAAAATTTGTTAACTGTGCAGCAGCAGTTCAATGCAATACATAATATAGAACAAAAAAACCCTAATTAAAATAATAAAAATAACTAAATCAATTACAGTATACATATATCTGGGGCCCTTACTCTTCATGATTTTTATGAATGACCTGGATGAGGAAGTGGAGGGATGGGTTAGTAAATTTGCTGATGACACAAAGGTTGGGGGAGTTGTGGATAGGGTGGAGAGCTGTCAGAGGTTTCAGTGGGACATCGATAGGATGCAAAAATGAGCTAAGAAGTGGCAAATGGAGTTCAACCAGCATAAGTGTGAAGTGGTTCATTTTGTTAGGTCAAACATGATGGCAGAATATAGTATTAATGGTAAGACTCTTGGCAGTGTGGAGGATCAGAGGGATCTTGGGTTCCCAGTCCATAGGACATTCAAAGCTGCTACGCAGGTTGACTCTGTGGTTAAGAAGGCATATGGTGCATTGACCTTCCTCAATCGCGGGATTAAATTTAGGAGCCGAGAGGTAATGTTGCAGCTATATCTGATGCTGGTCACACCCCAATTTGCTCAATCTGGTTGCCTCACTACATGAAGCATGTGGAAACCATAGAAAGGTTGCAGAGATTTACACAGATGTTACCTGGTTTGGGGAGCATGCCTTTTTAAAATTGTTTGAGTGAACTCGGCCTTTTCTACTTGGAGCAACGGAGGATGAGAGGTGACATGATAGAGGTGTATAAGATGGTGAGAGGCATTGATCGTGTGGATAGTCAGAGACTTTTTCCCAGGTCTGAAATGGTTATGACAAGACAGCACAGGTTTAAGGTGCTCGTGTGTAGTTGCAGAGGAAATGATAGGGATAAGTTTTTTTACTCAGAGAGTGGTGAGTGTGTGGAATTGGCTACCAGCAACAGTGGTGGAGGTGGGTATGATAGTGTCTTTTGGATAGGTACCTAGAGACACTGGAGAAAAATAAAGAAAAACTAGCTTAGAAAAATAGAGGGCTATGGGTAACCATAGTAATTCCGAAGGTAGGGACATGTTGGCATAACTTAGTGGGCCGAAGGGCTTGTATTGTGCTGTAGGTTTTCTATGTTTCTGTTGTTATGAGTGATGAACAGACCTGATGGACTATGGGGTGCAGAGTTAACCATTCCCAACCCCCCTCCTGAGAACTACGAACTATTGCTGTTGTTATGCTGCTCATGAAAGAGAGAGATAAAGCCCAGGCAAGAACATCTGCTACAGATAAGAGGGGGAGAGAGACTGTTGATTTACTGTATTATGACTCTTCCTGGATTATTTACCTTCCACTACAAGGACTTCACTTTGCTCCTTAACATTCCTCAGGAGATAGCAGTAGTGGCCTGATTTGATGGACACGGTCATTCAGAGTTGATGGATAGCTGAGACCCCGTGAGTGGGGATAAAAGGCAGGTCTGGAGAGACACCCTTCAGACACCACCTTTGGAGACCGAACCAGGAGATCGGTCAGTAAAGCTCACAGTGTTACAGCAGGGCCAGTGGGGACTTGTGTGTGTGTCCACTCATGCCAGAGTGATGAGTCCACCACAGAAGAATGGTCTAGCTGAAGGAGGGAGGGGTCATAACTGAATGGCCATAACGATATGATGGATTAAGAAAGCCACAAAAGGTTTGCCTGCCGCAGCTGTTACTGTTACATCTCGCTCGCTCTCACTCTCTCTCCAACGATTTCAATACAACAGTCATAACCACCTCAGCATTTATGAACTGAACTCTATACTTTCCTATGACAATTCATTTACCCCTAGACATCGATAGAGCTAGTTTATTATTTATTATTATTATTCCTACACTTTTAGGTTTATTACTGCTAACTTGTTTTATATGTATATTTGCAATTTTGATAGTGTATTGTGTAGTTTACTAATAAACACCTTTAGTTTGGTACCACCAGACTCCAATGTATTCTTCTTTCTCTGCTGGTCAGACACCCAGTTACGGGGTACGTAACACTGTGAATAAATTAAAAATCGTGCAACAAACAGAAATACTATATATTTTAAATGTGAGGTAGTGTTCAAGGGTTCAATATCCATTTAGCAATCGGATGGCAGAGGGGAAGAAACTGTTCCTGAATCACTGAGTGTGAGCCTTCAGACTTCTGTACCTCCTTACCTGCTGGTAACATTGAGAAAACCACATGCCCTGGGTGCTGGAGGTCCTTGATAATGGACGCTGCCTTTCTGAGACATGGCTTCTAATCCTCTGGTAATCTTATAAACGTCTATCCAGTCTCGCCCCAGCCGGCACAGCTCCGGAAAAACAACAAAAGTTTGTCCAACCTCCTGTTATAGCTCAGGCCCTCTAATCCAGGCAATATCCTGGTAAACCTTTTCTGCGCCCACTCCAAAGCCCCGATATCCTTCCGAGAATGGGGGCGAACAGAACTGTATGAAACACTCCAGATGTGGTCTAACTAGTTTTATAAAGCTGCAGCACAACTTCCCGACTTTTGAACTCAATGCTTCAACTAATAAAGACAACCTTGCCATTTGCCTTCTTAACCACCCGATCAATCTGTGCAGTCTCTTTCAGGGAGCGATGAACTTGGAGTCTAAGATCCCTCTGATCATTAACACTGTTCAGGGTTTTGCATTTAACAGTGTACTGTCGCATACATTCGACCTACCGAGCTGCCAAGATGATCATCACTAATCAAATCTCACTGAGATTTCTCAGGTCCTGTTGAATTTATTGCCAAGTGCACAAGTACGGGAAGGTACAGGGACAAAGAAACACTGACTTGTGGCAGCATCACAGGCAAGTACAATCAGTTAACACACGGAACACACACTATACGATTCTCTGTCAGTAACAAGATAGAAACATGTTTTACTTCATCCTGCTAATAGGACCAGAACAACAGGGGCTGAGCGGCGGCTCATCTCAGACGGTTCGGTGTGAAGGTCTCACAACCCGGACCGACCCCGGCAGATTCTGTGAAGGAAGCGAGGCGAGGCCGCCAGTTCGGGAAAGTTCATCCCCTCCCCCTTCAGGTTTCACCGATCACCCTGTGTTTCTCTCTTCCCTCCCCACCCCCATCTTTTATTCTCCAGTCCTGCCGAAGGGTTTCGGCCGGTAATGTCGACTGTATTCTTCCCCTAGATTCTGCCCGGACTGCTGTTCCTCCAACATTTTGTGCGCGTTGCTCGAATTTCCAGCAACTGCAGATTTTCTTTTGTTTGAGTTCGGGAAAGTTAAGTCACTGCTCACCGTCAGACCTCCACGCTCGGGACCGGCTTCAATACTCACCGAAGGGAAATTGTTGGTGTTGCCCCGCAGAGAATAATCCGTCTCCGGCTCGCCGTCCAAGGGGGCGAGGACCCCCTCCGGATCCTGATCCCGAACCCGGACCCGGACCCACTTCCACAAAGAACGAAAAAAACATCACTGCCTTGCTCGGGCATGTGAGCATGCGCACTGTGCTTCATGCGGCACAGGCGGTGGGTGGGGCCACGGAAACAACCCCGCAAATGCTGCCTATCGCAGTAAAACATGATCACGTGACGCTGGAGGGTCTCCCATGTGACCGGTGACTGTTCCTCGCCCTTCACATACTGCCCTACCCACTGCCGCATTTCCCAAATTATTTCATTATTTCCCTATATCATTTCCATACGTATTTAGATTTTCCCTCGATATCTTCCCCGATCACTTTCCCTCCAGCCCCAGGTCACAGAGTTCTCAGAGTTATAGTTTCGATTCACTTCCCATCCCGACACAGAATTCAGACCCACACAGAAAATGAGCAGGTTTCGTTTAAATCAGTCAACACACACAAAATGCTGGTGGAACGCAGCAGGTCAGGCAGCATCTATAGGGAGAAGCACTGTCGACGCTTCGGGCCGAGACCCTTCGACAGTCCTGAAACGTTCCGAAACGTGGACAGCGCTTCTCCCTATAGATGCTGCCTAACCTGCTGCGTTCCACCGGCATTTTGTGTGTGTTGCTTGAATTTCCAGCATCTGCAAATTTCCTCGTGTTTGTCATTTAAATCAGTCTATGTTCATAAACACTCATTTCTATTCACATTCCTCTGGCCTCACTGGACAGGAACACTGAAACATTAAGTGAGAAACAACAGGAGGAGGCCATTCGGCCCCTCCAACCATCAGCAAGATGGAGGCTACTCTCCCATCTCAGCCACATGCTTCTACCGATCCTCATTTTCTCGATCCCTTGTGTCTCCACAAATCTGCCAGCCTCTGTTTTATGTGAGGACGATCACCGAGTCATCACCGCCCTCTGTGGTGTGGATTTACAGACATTCACCACCCTCGGCGTGGAGACATTTCCCCTCATCTCAGTCCCGACATTTTCACTGCCATCATATTTGACCTACCAAAATAAACCACTTCACACTTACCTGGGCTGAACTCCATCTGCCACTTCTCAGCCCTGTTCTGCATCCTATCAATGTCCCGCTGTAAACTCTGACAGCCATCCACACTATCCACAAAACATCCAACCTTTGTGTCATCAGCAAACTTACCAACCCATCCCTCCACTTCTTCATCCAGGTCATTTAAAAAATTACAAATAGATAAGGGTCCCAGAACAGATCCATGAGGCACTCCACTGGTCACCGGCCTCCATGCAGAATATGACCCGTCTACAACCATTCGTTGCCTTCAGTGGGCAAGCCAGTTCTGGATCCACAAAGCAATGTTCCCTTGGATCCCATGCCTCCTTACTTAGTAAGCCTTTCATGGAGTACCTTATCACATGCCTTGCTGAAATCCATATACACTACATCGACTGTTCTTCCTTCATCAATGTGCTCAGTCATATCGTCAAAAAATTCAATCGGGCTCGTAAGGCACGACCTGTCCTTGACAAAATCATGCTGACTCTTACTAGTCATATTATACCTCTCCAAGTGTTCATAAATTCTGCCTCTCAGGAACTTCTCCATCAACTTACCAACCACTGAGGTAAGAATCACTGGTCTATAATTTCCTGGGCTATCTCTATACCCTTTCTTGAATAAAGGAACAACATCCGCAACCCTCCAATCCTCCGGAAACTCTCTGGTCCCCATTGATGATGCAACGATGATTGCCAGAGGCTCAGCAATCTCCCCCCTCGTCCCCCACAGTAGTCCGGGGTACATCTCATCCAGTCCCGGCGACTTATCCAACTTGATGCTTTCCAAAAGCTGCAGCACATCCTCTTTCTTAATATCTACATGCTCAAGCTTTTCAGTCTGCTGCAAGTCATCCCTACAATCACTAAGATCCTTTTCCATAGTGAAAACTGAAGTAAAGTATATATTAAGTACCTCTGCTCTTTCCTCCGGTTCAATACACACTTTCCCACAGTCACACTTGATATTTCAGGGTGAAAGGTGAAATACTCTTGGGGAATCTGAAGGGGGATTCTTCACTCAGAGGTTGGTGAGAGTGTGGAATGAGCTGCCAGTGGAAGTGGTGGATGTGGGTTCAAGTTAGACACTAAAGAGAAATTTGGGTAAGGACATGGATGGGAAGTGTATGCAGGTAGTTGGCAGTAAAAACAAAAACGGGTCGGTATTGACTAGAAGGGCTGAAAGGCCTGTTTCAGTGTTGCTGGGCTCTGTGACTCTAATAATATTCTGATTTGTAATTTCCACAGTCAGTGCTTTGCTGCTAATTACCGAACCCGGTAATTTATAGAATGGGTGTAGAGGCTGCCCAGTGACTGTTCCTGTGTTCACCCCAATCCCTTAGTCTTGGCTCTCTGCCCCATCCTCCCACTCACCCTGACATTGGACATACGTTCAGGGTGAAAGTGAATTATTTTGGGGAATATGAAGGGGGATTCTTCACTCAGAGGTTGGTGAGAGTGTGGAATGAGCTGCCAGTGGAAGTGGAAGAGGTGGGTTTGATTTAGACACTAAAGAGGAATTTGGGTGAGGACGTGGATGGGAGGTGTATGGAGGCTCTGGTGCAGGTAGTTGGAACCAGGCAGTAACAACAAAACAGGTCAGTATTGACTGGAAGGGCCGAAGGGCCTGTTTCATTGCTGCTGCTCTCTGTGACTCTAATAATATTCTCATCTGTAATTTCCACATTAGTACTTTGCTGTTTATGACTGAACCCAGACATTTACCCAAACAAGAATTGAAAGACTCTTGGATGGCTACAGAAAGCGTTTACAAGCTGTGGTACTTTCCAAAGGGGTTGTTACTAAGTACCGACCATGCAGGGCGCCCAAACTTTTGCTTCGGGCCCTTTCCCTTTTTTGTTATTTTGAAACTGTAAAAGATGGAAATTAAAATGTAATCTTACTTAAAATATTAAAGAAATGTCTCATCTTTGACTTTATGCCTTTTGGAAATCAGGTCATCTTTTACTCGCTGAGCTATTCACAGTAACAGAAACTTTGACCGGGGGTGCCCAAACCTTTGCAAGGCACTGCTGGACTAAGTGTGTAAATATAGGACGGGACTACG